>NC_056767.1:15395000-15645000 GCF_018687715.1 Carya illinoinensis | reverse complement strand
ACCACGTTGGGGAGGTTTGACCACTTGGATTGGCTTGGGCATCGGGCTGTACATAGGTCTCTTGCCCTTATTTTGCTCCATGGCATAAAATGGCCTCTTCCTTTGATTGAATTCCCTTGCCCGGACTCGTAAATTCTCCTCAAGTATCACTGCTCTATCTTCCAAGTCCGCGAACTTTCTAATTTTCAATGCAAGAAGGGAGTCCATAATTCTGGGGTTTAGGCCTCGCTCAAACTTCTCGGCCTTTAGTGCCTCGGTGTGGACCAAGTGTGGGGCAAATCTCAACAACTCCACAAATTTTGATGCATACTGTCTCACTGTCATTGTCCCTTGTTTCAAGTCAACAAACTCTCGGGCCTTGGCCTCTCGAATGGATACAGGAAAGAACCAGTCATTAAATGCCTCTTTAAATTTATTCCATGATATAGGGGTAGCTTCACCCAATTCCTGCTGAATAAATCCGTGAGTGGCCTTCCACCACCCATTGGCCACATCAACCAAGTTATATGCTGTAAATTCTACCTTTTGTTCCTCGGTACAGCTGATTACACTGAAAATTTTCTCCAAGCGCTCTAACCAATTATCTGCATCTAACAACGGAGGATGCTGTTTGCAGAAGCGATCAAAAGCAGTCAGATGTGGGACTTGTACTTGCATGGCGGTTTGCCCACTAGTGAAAGCCTCTATAAGGTGAGTTGCCACATCCACAAGGTTTTCTGAATCTCTAGGAGATTCTTGTTGATCTTCAGGATTATGGACACTGGGCCACCCTCGACATTTATAGTTATTGTGTTGCGTTGCCATACTAGAACATGGATAACAATAGCATTAGCAAAAACTCATACAAAGTAGCATACATAACTTGAAATCTCTTTACAAAATTCACATCATGCAATAAGAAATACCATTTGAACCTACTGCGGAACTTGGCATACATTAGAGAGAGGGCCTTAGCCTAGTTTACCCCTAAAGTCTACAGGACTTCTTAACCTTTGCACTGATACCAAGATTTGTCACAACCCCACCCTATCAAGAGCGAGACCGTGATCCCGTACCTATTCTTTTTCCTATTATAATATAAATTTATTTATATATGAATTCCCATATTGTTATTAGTATTATTATTATTTTATTAATTTTTTTAAAAGATAATGCGAGACGATTCAAACGTATCACGCATAAATTCTAATTTCTAACTTAAAGAAACATCTAATAGACATACCTTTACATTCTTTTACAAAGGACTCTCAGAGTCTGTCATCCATTTATTTAACATAACTACTTTAAACAAAAAGGGACTCAGTCCCTTCAGTCTTTATAAAAGGAAACTAACTTAAAGCAGGATGGGTTTCCATTACCCCACTAACTTAAAGCAGAAGGTATCTTGTCTAGAAGTTAACTCAATAAAACATCCCCGTGTGGGGTCCAGTATTAAAACATAAGAAACATATATCTTCATAAAAAGAAACCAAACTACCCAGGGACTACTAAACATCGGCCCCTCCCTCCTCAGAAATACTCAGCTCCTCAGTAAATTCATCTGTACCTGGACGTTTAAAACATAAACACAAAGTGAGTCTAATACTCAATAAACAGTACACCATGCTGTTAACTTAATAAGCATATAGTACTTTCTTTTGAAAACATGCATCCATAAACCAATACTAATTCTGACAATACTTCCATACATATACTTTCTTTATAACATCATGCATACACTTACTTCTTACTATCATGCATATACTTGCTTCATACTTTCATGCAAAATCTTTATTTCTTATTTTCATACATACTTATATATCATATCTTCATGCATACACTTCATTTAATCTTTCACTTTCTTGTGGCCAACACACTATTACGCCCCGTGTGTTGGGGTTAGCGGTCCTATTGGACCTGGATTCCACCCGTGGCCACAGGTTAGGAACCCCTTTCTGTCAGGGAGCAGCACTGGGTGCACTACCAATACTACTTACCCGGCATTGCAATTTGCCCATTTCTTTGATATCATTTCCTTTCATGTGGCCATTACATATTTTCATACATTAATTCATTCCTTTTCTTTCTTTGAAATCAACATTTTCAATATCTTCCTTAGTCCGATGAATATGCTTTTATTTTGAAAAAATAGCATTTTATTTCATGCTTACATATAAATAAAATCTTAGTTATTTCAAGAAGCATGTATAAAAAATTTCATGACTTAGGATCTACATGCATGCATTACCATATACACATACAATCAATTATAATCGATAGGATACTTAATAGGGTCTACCAAAAAAGGCTTGTATATAATATAAACTCATTTATTCTTTAATTAGAGGAACGTTTGGAAAGAGATAGAGATATATTCTTCCACAAAAGAACTTGGCGTGGGCACATGGTCATAGCTACTTACCTCGATCCGGTGCAACCCCTTTAACTTCAGAAAATCCTAATCCAATAAATAACAAGTGTGTTAAAACTCATCCAACATCCTTTAGATCCCCTTTTTAACGATGGCTAAAAAAATTATAAATCTAACGTCGTTTTCTACCCTTAATGTTACTTCAAATAACTACCCTCTCGACAAATCCTTACAAGAGTAACATAAGAAGATAGTTAATTTAGTTAACATAACATCAAAACAGCTCCATATATGCATTTAATCACTTAAAACAGAACATAATTATATATATATATACAAAACACAACATCAAAACAGCCCTATATATATAATTAATCCCTTAAAACAGAGCATATATGTAGATATACAAAACATAACATCAAAACATCCCCATATAAATACTTAATCCCTTAAAACAGAGCATATATGTATATATATAAAACATAACATCAAAACATAAACTAAACAATTTAGTTAGCTTCCAAAATCACATAAAATCATATTAAACAATTTACCTTAAGCTCCTAGATTCTTTCAAGATTTGAAGTGAAGGTCCAAAGCTTGAAGAAAATGAGAGGAGTTTGATTTCTTGAAGAGGAGAAGAAAAGAAAGAAGTGGCGTTGGATAGCATGGAAAGAGAGATGAAGAAGACTTGTTCTTCATTTGTTAGGTGTAGACCGATGGGTTTGAAGGGGTTCATTTGTTAGGTGTAGACCGATGGGTTTGAAGAGGAAATTCTTCATCTATTAGGTGTAGACCGATGGGTTTGAAGAGGAAATTCTTCATCTATTAGGTGTAGACCGATGGTTTGAAGAGGAAATTCTTCATTTGTTATGTGTAGACCGACGGTTTATAAGAGAAGAAGGCTTAGTTAAATTTTTGGTTATTAAAAGCTTAAGGAAATGGAGGGTTAGGATTAGATTTAGGAAGATAACTATTCCAATTACCAATCCAATGGTGGGAATCATTTGTGCTCTTTCATAAATAATAAAATTTTAGGATTTAAGGAGAAAATACTATAAAGCCTTAAAATCATGTACTTAATTTATTTTAACAACCCATATAAAAGTAAAAGCACACCCATCTAAATAAAATAATAAAAATCTTTACATGAACATATTTAACTTAAGGAATAAAATAAAATGACGTAAAGACTCACATAGTAAGACTAGGGTATTACAGCTAGCAATTTCTTCATCAGAGATGCAATGCCTTAAAATTGGGTTAGGGCAGTAATTGAAAAGAAAAGGATCATCCCAATAGAAATTACATACCTCAGTTATGAACTTCCTCTTGTCCTAAGCACTCCAATCCACCGGTATCTCACTTGCAGCCAAATAATTCACAATATAAGCAAGTCATGGTAGAGAAGTAATAGATAGCAAATGCTCATCGAGAAAATCATCCCTAATTGGCAGGTGGTCAGAGGTGTCCTCAAATGTGAGCCTCAAGAGATGGTTAGCCACTACGTTCTCCACTCATTTCTTGTCTTTGATGGTGATGTCAAATTCCTGCAAAAGTAAAATCCATCGTATTAATCATGCCTTAGCATCCTTCTTTGTAAGAAGGTACTTAAGGGCTACATGATCTATAAAAATAATAATACGAGAACAAATCACGTAAGCACGAAACTTATCCAAAGCAAACACTACAGCTAGCAACTCTTTTTCAGTGGTGGAGTAATTCATCTGAGCACTATTTAGAATTCTACTAGCATAGTAAATGACAAAAGGCTTTCCCTCCCTTATCTTGGCAGCAACGAACGGCTTCCAGGATTTCGAATTTGGAAATCCTTCTTGGAGAAAAAGTTATAGCCCTTTAAGATAGCTTTCCAATGCATCAAGAATTGCATCAATCTGATACGTGAGTAAAAAGATATAGTCAAAAGACTAAAGTATGTCCAGACTGTCTCCTAGCGAATTTCAGACTTGGACTTCTTGTGGTTTCATTTTGTGATTTTTTTTCTTTTCTTTTCTTCCAAATTACTCTCAAACCCCATGAATATCCTCTTTTGAATTTGACTGGGCTTGACTTGCTCTTTTATAAACTCTGAAATTAAAAATAAATAAAAAAACTGCTTAGGAGTATCCCAACGTAAATAAAAATTTAATTCAAGAATACACATTAATTCCTATGATTTCTATTCATATTTTAGCATTTTAGTCCAATAATAGGGTATTTAGAGTACACTTTCGCACACTCATCATATGGCATCTGTGCATTATAGTTCGATGAATAAAGGAAAAGAAGGGTTTGTTTGAGTCAATTCGTCCAATGCTAGAACTGAGTTTCGACGGCTAAGGTGGAATGCATTTGATGAGATTTCCCTTGAGAAAATGGAGTAAACGGCATGGGGTAGAGTTCGATTAGTTGCAATACACATGGAGGTGCACCTAGGTGGCGATTGGCGCTGACTTGGCCCATTGGACCGACTTTCCTTGTATTGAAATGTGGTTTATCGAGTCTAATCTTCTATTTCAGTCTAAGAATGATGCGAAACAACAATAAAAGTATTAATGTCCATATAAAAATGGTGAGAAAGAATTAAAAAGGAAATTAAGGTTGAAACATGGTTTAAGACATGAGTAATCGCTTGTAAGTTGATTAATACCCTTAACACCGGTTCCAAGTTAAGGGGCGTATGGCACATCTAAGGCTACAATTGGAAGAACGATAAAAAAGATAGGTTTCTTCGTGTCAGTTCATCCAATGCTAGAGAACTGAGCTAGACGGTTAAGGTGGGATGCATTTGACGAGATTTCCCTTGAGAAATCGATTTGAAAGGCATAGGCTAGGGTCCAATTAGTTGCAACGCACATGGAGGTGCACCTAGGTGGTGATTGGCTGTGACTTTGGCATTGGAATGACATTCCTTGTATTGAAATGTGGTGGATCAAGTCTAATCTTCTAATTCACTTCAGGAATGATGGCAAACAAAACAATGAGAGCAATATAAGGCCCATACGAAAAAAGAGAGAAAGAATTAAAAAGGAAATTAAGTTTTGAAGATGGTTTAAAGATGAATAATCACTTGTAGTTGAATAATGTGCTTAAGTCCAGTCACAAGCTTAACCAAATCTAGATTAGGGGCGTATGGCACATCTTGGGCTTGAGGGAAACCAATGGTATGGCATATGTGGGCTACAATTCGAAGCATGAAAGAAAAGACGGGTTTCTACGTTTCAATTCGTCCTGCGCTGGAATTGAGTTACAACAGTTAAGGTGTGACGTATTTGATGATATTTCCCGTGAGAAAATGGTGTAAACAGCATAGGCTAGAGTCCGATTAGTTGCAACGCACGTAGATGTGCGCCTAGGTGGCGATCAACGACGACTTTGGCAATGGAGTGAGTTTCCTTGTATTGAAATGTGGTGGATCATGTGTAATCTTCTGTTCCGCTCTAAGAATGATGGGAAACAACAATAAAAAAGTATTAATGTCCATATAAAAACACTGAGAAAGAATTAAAACGGAAATTAATCTTGAAACATGGTTTAGAGATGACTGACCACTTGTAAGTTGACTAATGACCTTAACTCCAGTTACAAGCTTAACCAAGGCAAGATAAGGGGAGTATGGCACATCTTGGGCTTGTGGAAACCGATGGTATGGCATCTGTGCGTTACAGTTGGAGGAATGAAGGAAAAGAAGGGTTTGTTTCAGTCAATTCGTCCAATGCCAGAACTGAGTTTCGACGGCTAAGGTGGGATGCATTTGCTAAGATTTCCCTTCAGAAAATGGTGTAAACGGCATAGGGTAGACTCCGTTTAGTTGCAATGCACATGGAGGTGCACCTAAGTGGCGATTGGCGTTGACTTGGGCGTTGGAATGACTTTCCTTGTATTGAAATGTTGTTTATCAAGTCTAATATTCTATTTCACTCTAAGAATGATGCGAAACAACAATAAAAGTATGTCCATATAAAAATGGTGAGAAAGAATTAAAAAGGAAATTAAGCTTGAAACATGGTTTAGACATGAGTAATCACTTATAAGTTGATCAATACCCTTAACACCGGTTGCAAGTTTCACCAAGGCCAAATAAGGGGCGTAGGGCACATCTAAGGCGACAATTGGAAGAACGATAGAGAAGACAGGTTTCTAGTGTCAGTTCATCCAACGCTAGGGAACTGAGCTAGACGGTTAAGGTGGGATGCATTTGACAAGATTTCCCTCGAGAAATCAGTGTAAAAAGCATAATAGGCTAGGGTCCGATTAGTTGCAATGCACATGGAGGTGCACCTAGGTGGCAATTGGCAGTGACATTGGCGTTGGAATGACTTTCCTTGTATTGCAATGTGGTGGTTCAAGTCTAATCTTCTAATTCACTCTAAGAATGATGGTAAACAAAACAATAAGAGCAATAAGGCCCATAGGAAAAAAGAGAGAAAGAATTAAAAAGGAAATTAAGTTCAGAAGATGGTTTAAAGATGAATAATCACTTGCAGTTGAATAATGCGCTTAACTCCAGTCAAAAGCTTAACGAAATCTAGACTAGGGGCGTATGGCACAACTTGGGCTTGAGGAAAACCAATGGTATGGCATATGTGGGCTACAACTGGAAGAATGGTTGAAAAGACGGGTTTCTTCATTTGAATTCTTCCTTTGCTGGAACTGAGTTACAACAGTTAATGTGTGATGTATTTGATGATATTTCCCGTGAGAAAATGGTGTAAACATCATAGGCTAGAGTTTGATTAGCTGCAATGCAGATAGAGGTGCGCCTAGGTGGCGATCGACGGTGACTTTGGCATCGAAGTGAGTTTCCTTGTATTGAAATGTGGTGGATCAAGTGTAATCTTCTACTCCACTCTAAGAATGATGGGAAACAACAATAAAAAAGTATTAATGTCCATATAAAAACGTTGAGAAAGAATTAAAAAGGAAATTAATCTCGAAACATGGTTTAGAGATGACTAATCACTTGTAAGTTGATTAATGACCTTAACTCTGTCTACAAGCTTAACCAAGGCAAGATAAGGGGAGTATGGCACGTCTTGGGCTTGAGGGAAACCAATGGTATGCCATCTGTGCGTTACAGTTGGATGAATGAAGAAAAAGAAGGGTTTGTTTAAGTCAATTCGTCTGATCCTAGAACTGAGTTTTGATGGCTAAGGTGGGATGCATTTGCTGAGATTTACCTTGAGAAATTGGTGTAAACAGCATAGGATATAGTCCGATTAGTTGTAATGCACATGGAGGTGCACGTAGGTGGCGATCGGCACTGACTTGGGCGTTGGAACAACTTTCCTTGTATTGAATTGTGATTTATCATGTCTAATCTTCTATTTCACTCTAAGAATGATGGGAAACAACAATAAAAGTATTAATCTCCATATAAAAATGGTGAGAAAGAATTAAAAAGGAAATTAAGCTTGAAACATGGATTAGACATGAGTAATCGCTTGTAAGTTGATTAATGCCCTTAGCACCGGTTCCGAGTTTCACCAAGGCCAAATGAGGGGCGTATGGCACATCTAAGGCTACAATTGGAAGAATGATAGAAAAGACAGGTTTCTTTGTGTCAGTTCGTCCAATGCTAGAGAACTGAGCTAGACGATTAAGGTGGGATGCATTTGACGAGATTTCCCTTGAGAAATTGGTGTAAAAGGCATAGGCTATGGTCCGATTCGTTGCAATGCACAAAGAGGTGCACCTAGATGGCGATTGGTGGTGACTTTGGCGTGGAATGACTTTCTTTGTTTTGAAATGTGGTCGATTAGGTCTAATATTCTAATTCACTCCAAGAATGATGGCAAACAAAACAATAAGAGCAATAAGGCCCATACGAGAAAAGAGAGAAAGAATTAAAAAGGAAATTAAGTTCAGAAGATGGTTTAAAGATGAATAATCACTTGTAGTTGAATAATGCCCTTAACTCCAGTCACAAGCTTAACCAAATTTAGATTATGGGCATATGGCACATCTTGGGCTTGAGGGAAACCAATGGCATGGCATATGTGGGCTACAATTGGAAGAATGAAAGAAAAGACGGGTTTCTTCATTTGAATTCTTCCTGTGCTGGAACTGAGTTACAAAAGTTAAGGGGTGATGTATTTGATGATATTTCATGTGAGAAAATGGTGTAAACATCATAGGCCAGAGTCTGATTAGTTGCAATGCACATAGAGGTGCGCCTAGGTGGCGATCGACGTTGACTTTGGCACTGGAGTGACTTTCCTTGTATTGAAATGTGATAGATCAAGTTTAATCTTTCATTCCTCTCTAAGAATGATGGGAAACAACAATAAAAAAGTATTAATGTCCATATAAAAATGGTGGGAAAGAATTAAAGAGGAAATTAATCTAGAAACATGATTTAGAGATGACTAATCACTTGTAAGTTGATTAATGACCTTAACTCCGGTTACAAGCTTAACCAAGGCAAGATAAGGGGAGAATGGAACGTCTTGGGCTTGAGGGTAACCGATGGTATGGCATCTGTGCGTTACAGTTGGATGAATGAAGGAAAGGAAGGGTTTGTTTGAGTCAATTCGTCCAATGCTAGAACTGAGTTTCGACGGCTAAGGTGGGCTGCATTTGCTAAGATTTCCCTTAAGAAAATGGTGTAAATGGCATAGGGTAGAGTCCAATTAGTTGCAATGCACATGGAGGTGCACCTAGGTGGCGACTGGCGCTGACTTGGGCGTTGGAACGACTTTCCTTGTATTAAAATGTGGTTTATCAAGTCTAATCTTCTATTTCTCTCTAAGAATGATGGGAAAGAAAAATAAAAGTATTAATATCCATAGAAAAATGGTGAGAAAGAATTAAAAAGGAAATTAAGCTTGAAACATGGTTTAGACATGAGTAATCGCTTGTAAGTTGATTAATGTCGTTAACGCCGGTTCCAAGTTTCACCAAGGCCAAATAAGAGAGCGGTTTCTTCGTGTCAGTTCGTCCAATGCTAGAGAACTGAGCTAGATGGTTAAGGTGGGATTCATTTGACAAGATTTCCCTCGAGAAATTGGTGTAAAAGGCATAGGCTAGGGTCCGATTTGTTGCAACACACATGGAGGTGCACCTGGGTGGCGATTGGCGGTGACTTTGGCGTTGGAATGACTTTCCTTGTATTGAAATGTGGTGGATCAAGTCTAATCTTCTAATTCACTCCAAGAAGGATGGCAAACAAAACAATAAGAGCAATATGGCCCATACGAAAAAAGAGGGAAAGAATTAAAAAGGAAATTAAGTTCAGAAGATGGTTTAAAGATGAATAATCACTTGTAGTTGAATAATGCCCTTAACTCCAGTCACAATGATGTGAACCATAATAGACTTGCTTTGAGACCCAACAGCAATACTGGAAAAACAACCCCAAGAAAGCCAAACTCAGGTATATGGATGGTAATTGTAGACCCGATGAGAACTCGTTTAAAGAACCTAGATTATATCAAAATCTAGACCCATTGAAGAACTCGTCTCAAGAGCTTAGATTACAAAGGTAGGACACCACAAAGGTTTTGATTTACCTTTGATAGGTTCAGAAGTTCAAGAAGAATAAGAGGAGATAACTCAACTCTCAATGAAAATTCCGTATAGTCTGCCCCTCAAATGAGGTTACAAGTGGTTTAAATAGACAATCCCCAAAAACCATAAGTAAACAATGCGTCGGGTACTGTAGCGTGAACAGTGCCGTACCCCGCGCTACAGTAACTTCTGAAACCCTAGTGAGACATAAAATTATAACTTTCCAAATAAACCCCTGGCCAAAATACAAGGCCTTCCCAAAAATAACCCTAGTGCATTAGAAATAAGACATACGTGGGCCAAGCATCCTCAAGCCCACTTCTTCTAAACTAATAATAAAATACCGTTAAACAAATTGAAAACCTTAACAACAATAGGCCCAATCTTTAAGTCATATCTTCCATAGCTTGTATCAAGTAGATCAAAACTGGTTCTTTTTCTTTCAAGCCCATCTTGAGTGTTGGGCTCTTCCTAGCTTCATCCCAAGTGGATTGCACCAATCCTTGCATTGCTTCCTTGATCTTCTTGGCTCTTGATCTTGTAATTAGCCCATCTGGAATTTGCAAGGGATCTTTAAGGATAGCTCCACCTTGGTTCCCATCATTCCCCCTCTCCTCAAAAGGATTCGACCTCGAATCTTCACCTACATCAAAAGGAGAAAGATAAGAAACATTGAAGGTGGCAGAAACATTATATTCACTGGGAAGGTCCCCTTTATATGCATTGTCATTAATTTTCTCAAGAATTTGGAAAGGTCCATCTCCTCGAGGATGCAACTTAGTTCGTCCATGGGCTGGGAATCTTTCTTTACGCATGTGAACCCAAACCCAATCTCCTGGTTCAAAGATGACACGCCGTCGCCCTTTATTGGCTTGGGAAGCAACTCTTTCATTCTTTTGGGCAATTTGAAGCCGTACCCTCTCATGGAGTGACTTCACCAACTCCACCTTCTTTTGTCCATCTAAGCTACTCCTGCCATCAATAGGTAAAGGCATCAAATCTAAAGGAGTAAGTGGATTAAAACTATAAACAATTTGAAAAGGAGAGTATGAAGTAGTAGTATGCATGGTCCTATTATATGCAAACTCTTTAAATGGCAAACAATCCTCCCAAGTCTTTAAATTCTTATGAACAACAGTGCGTAAAAGTTGAGTTAAAGTCCTATTAACTACTTCAGTCTGACCATCAGTCTGTGGGTGACAAGTAGTGGAAAATAAGAGTTTAGTACCTAATTTTTCCCACAGCACCTTCCAAAAGTAGCTAAGAAATTTAACATCCCTATCAGAAACAATGCCCCTGGGCACACCATGGAGTCGCACTATCTCCCTGAAAAACAAGTCAGCTATGCTTGTGGCATCATCTGTTTTATGGCATGGAATGAAATGTGCCATCTTGCTAAATCTATCCACAACCACAAAAATAGAATCTCTACCCCTTTTTGTCCTAGGCAGCCCCAAAACAAAGTCCATAGATATGTCTACCCATGGCTCACTAGGAGCGGGTAAGGGTGCATATAACCCATGTGGCAAAACCTTAGATTTGGCCTTTCTACATGTAATGCACCTGCTACAAATGTGATTGATGTCTCTTTTCATCTTAGGCCAAAAGAAATGTTCATGCAATATGTCTAAGGTTTTCTTGACACCAAAGTATCCCCATTAATCCCCCGCCATGTGCCTCACACACCAATAACTCACGCATAGAACAACTAGGTACACAGTTTATTTTCTTTAAACAAGTAACCATCATGCTTGTAAAACTTACCAAATGCCGCCATATCACATGCCATATACACATCAGAAAAGTCAACATCATTGGCATACATATCTTTCACATATTCAAACCCAAGCATTTTAGCACTCATAGAAGTAAGAAGTACATACCTCCGGGATAAAGCATCAGCAACAATATTCTCCTTACCTTGCTTGTAATGGAAGACATATGAAAAGGTCTCAATGTATTCCATCCATCTAGCATGCCTCTTATTCAACTTACCTTGACCCTTGAGATGCTTCAACAATTCATGATCGGTGTGGATCACAAATTCCCTAGGCCACAAGTAGTGCTGCCAAGTCTCTAATGCATGAACAAGAGCATAAAGTTCTTTGTCATAAGTAGGGTACTTCAGGGATGCCCCACTTAGCTTCTCACTGAGGAAGGCGATCGGCCGTTTGTCCTGCATCAAAACTGCTCCAATCCCTATTCCTGAGGCATCACATTCAATCTCAAAAGCTTTGTTAAAATCTGGTAATGCTAACACGGGTACAGAGCACAACCTTTCTTTAATACTGGCAAATGCATTCTCTTGATTAGCCCCCCAATGGAACCCAACATTCTTTATAATGACTTCAATGAGTGGTGCAACAATGATGCTAAAATCTTTAACAAAAGCTAGCTAAACCATGAAAACTTCTTACCTCAGTGACGCTCTTTGGTGTTGGCCACTCCTTAATGGCCTTGACTTTCTCTTCATCCACTTCAATACCCTTTGTACTAATAACATAACCAAGAAAAATAACTTCCTCCATGCAAAAGGTACATTTCTTGAAATTAGCATACAACTTTTCACATCTCAACACATTAAACACATATCTCAAATGTTCAATATGCTCATTTAAGTCCTTGCTGTACACTTGGATATCATCAAAATACACAACCACAAAATACGTAGGACATGGTTCATTAATCTCATGAAAGTACTGGGCACATTTGTAAGTCCAAATGGCATAACCAACCATTCATAAAGCCCATACTTAGTCTTAAAAGCAGTTTTCCATTCATCACCCTCTTTCATTCTAATTTGATGGTACCCACTTTTAAGATCAATTTTACTGAAAATACATGAGCCATGCAATTCATCGAGCATATCATCTAATCTAGGAATGGGATGTCGATACTTTACCGTGATATTATTAACTGCCCTGCAATCAATGCACATCCGCCACGTCCCATCCTTCTTAGGCACTAGAAGCACTGGTACTGCACATGGGCTCATGCTCTCCCTCACGTTCCCCTTGCTCATCAAATCCTCAACTTGCCTCTGAAGCTCCTTTGTCTCATCTGGATTACTTCTATAAGCTAGTCGGTTTGGAATAGCAGCCCCGGGTACAAAATCAATCTGGTGCTCAATGCCTCTAATGGGTGGCAACTCATTAGGCATTTCCTCTGGGAATACATCCTCAAACTCCTGCAACAAAGAAACAACCAAACTAGGAAGAGGTTGGTTAGTTTCATCAAGATTAAGATAAGACTCTTTATGGACAAGAAAAATCATAGGGCGATCTGCTAAGAAAGCTCTCTTAACCTCACTCTCTCTTGCATAGAAACTCACTTTTGTCTTTCCTTTTTCTCTCAACAGACTCTTTTTCTTTTTCCCTCTTTCTTTTTTGCTCAATCTCTTTTTCACTCTTTCTTTTTTTATCACTCTCATTTTCACTCTTTCTTTTTTGAGCAACTTCACTTTTCAGTTTAAGTTTTCCTCATAGACCTGTCTTGGAGTTAAAGGAGCAAGCTTGGTTGTTTTGCCCTCCTTTACAAAACTGTACATGTTTTTGAATCCATCATGTATCACTCTCCTATCATACTGCCATGGTCTCCCCAACAATATATGGCCAGCATGCATAGGCACAACATCACAAAGCACTTCATCTTGATTCTTCCCAATGGAAAAAGTAACTAACACTTGTCTATCCACCCTAACCTCCCCACAATCATTCAAGCACTGCAACTTGTTTGGTCGAGAGTGTTTCAAGGTAGGTAAATTCAATTTCTCAACTAATGTAGTGCTGGCAACATTAGTACAACTTCCCCATCGATGATCATACTACATACCTTGCCATTGATGTGGCATCTAGTATGGAAAATGTTCTCCCTTTGTTGCTCTGCTTCATCCATCTTAATTTGTGTGTGAGAGCACACCTGGCAACAAGGGACTCACTTGTTACAGGGTATTCTACTCCATCATCATCACTAGCATCCTCCAACTCGGGTATCTCATTACGATCATCCTCACTTGTAGTCATCACCTCCCCATTGTCACGCATAATCATCACACGTTTGTTTGGACATTGAGAAGCGATGTGCCTTGATCCCAAACACTTAAAGCATTTAATATCTCTATTCTAGAAGGTTGGGATGCCAACTTGGGTTTGTTGCTAGTTCCTTCATCGTTTCCTTTAGGTGGTTCTGTCTTTGCCTTTGTTACAGCTCGATCATCTTTCTCCCACTTTGGTTTCCAAGGAGTGTTAGAAACTGAAGTGTACCTTGATGTCCATTTCCTCTTTAATTGCCTCTCCACCTTCATAGCCATGTGCACCATGTCTTCTATTTCTACATAATGTTGCAACTCAACCACATTGGCTATCTCCCTATTCAAACCACACAAAAATCTAGCCATAGTGGCCTCCCTATCCTCCTCTACATTCGCTCGTATCATAGCCACCTCCATCTCCTTATGGTAGTCCTCCACACTCCTAGACCCCTGTGTAAGATTTTGTAATTTTTGATAGAGGTCCCTATGGTAGTGGCTAGGTACAAATCTCTGCCTCATGAGAGCTTTCAACTCTCCCCACGTCTCGACAGACCTCTTATAATTCCTTCTCCTATTGGTCACTAATTGATCCCACCAAATAATAGCATAATTAGTGAACTCAATTACTACCAACTTCACTTTCTTCTCCTCTAAATAGTTATGACAATCAAAGATCAACTCTATTTTCTTCTCCCACTCTAAATAAGCTTCAGGGTCAGTTCTACCTTGGAAAGATGGTATTTTCATTTTGATGCTCTCAAGGTCCCTATCTACTCCATCACGACCCCGTGGGTTTCCCCTAAATCCTCTTTCACGCCTAACTCCTCTATGCCTACCCATCTCAACTTCAGAAATTAGGTCTTTCTCATCCTCACCATCTCCTTCATCTTCATACTCATGTTCTGTTCTAAGTTCATGTCTCCTCCTATCTCTCCCACCATGTAAATTTTTAATTACTTCATCTTGTTGATCCATCCTATCTCTCACTTCCCCTAACATCATGTTCAATCGTTCAAACTGTTGTTGCATTGCCTGCAACATAAAGGAATTATCTGCCATCCCCTTTAGTGATGAGACACTTTTATGAGACATCGTACGCGCTGCACAAAAAAATTGTTAGTGGAAAAGACCTCACACGCTCCCTTACGTGTTTACACTCGAAGAATAGCACTCCACTTATGTTTCACTCTTAATTGACTTTTTTCATATAATGATCTCACTCTCTTGCCTTTTACCTCAAGAGTTTTCCCACTCAAGTTCTTTCAAAACTAATTGAACTAAATCAAGATAATACAATCCTGTCTTATTCCAACTAGTAATTAGGTCCAAGAAACTCTTAACAAGAGAAAATACGGAAAGAATAAAATGACACAAGACTTAAGGAAATGATACGAGTGAAAGAGTAATCACAAGACAATATACCAACTATAATGATATATGCAGCCCCTTTGATGATAAGACTCAATAATAAAAAATTCAGATTCCTAAACTTTTTTTTTTTCAAATTTTCTTTTCTTTTCTTTTCCTTTCCTTTCTTTTCTTTTCTTTTCTATTCTTTTCTTTTCTATTCTTTTCTTTTCCTTTCTTTTCTTTTCTTTTCTTTTAATTTTCTTTTCTTTTCTCACTAATTCAATCACAAATAGCAATATTCAATTGTAACAATCAAACAATTGAATTCAAACACATAAAAATTGGCAAGGAAATAGAAGAGAATCAATGAAACAACACTCCAAGGAATTGACAAACTTAAAGATGCAAGAAACCCCATAAATTTCCAACCCTATAGATGCTGCAAATTTTGGCAGCCCTCAAACAAGCAATTTAGCCACCCAATGTTGATAAACATGAAACCAAAATGATAGAGTAATCTGGCAGCCCTAGGAAAAATGAATTTCTGCACTTCTTTTTTTTTTTTTTGCAACCCTAGAACAATGAAACCCTAGAATTAAAGATGCAATAGATAAAAGATAGAATTACACCTGATTGGAAACCTTGCTCTGATTACCAAATGATGTGAACCCTAATAGACTTGCTTTAACACCCAACAACAATACTGGAAAAACAACCCCAAGAAAGCCAAACTCAGGTATATTGATGGAGAATCTAGACCCGATGAGAACTCATTCAAAGAACCTAGATTATATCAAAATCTAGACACATTGAAGAACCCGTCTCAAGAACTTAGATTACAAAGGAAGAACGCCACAAATGTTTTGATTTACCTTTGATAAGTTCAGAAGTTCAAAAAGAACAAAAGGAGATAACTCAACTCTCAATGACAATTCCATATAGTCTGCCTCTCAAATGAGGTTACAAGTTGTTTAAATAAACAATACCCAAAAACCCTAAGTAAACAATGCGTCGGGTACTGTAATAAAATATAACTTTCCAAATAAACCCTTGGCCAAAATACAAGGCCTTCCCAAAAATAACCCTAGTCCATTACAAATAAGACATATGTGGGCCAAGCATCTTCAAGCCCACTTCTTCTAAACTAATAATAAAATACCGTAAAACAAATTGAAAGCCTTAACAAAATAGACCAAATCTTTAAGTCATGTCTTCCATAGCTTGCATCAAGTCGATCAAAACTGGTTCTTTTTCCTTCAAGCCCATCTTGAGTGTTGGGCTCTTCCTAGCTTCATCCCAAGTGGATTGCACCAATCCTTGCATTGCTTCCATGATCTTCTTGGCTCTTGATCTGTAATTGGCCGATCTGAAATTTGCAAGCGATCTTTAAGGATAGCTCCACCTTGGTTCCCATCACACAAGCGTAACCAAATCTAGATTAGGGGCGTATGGCACATCTTCGGCTTGAGCGAAACCAATGGTATGGCATATGTGGGCTACAATTGGAAGAATCAAAGAAAAGACGGGTTTCTTCTTTTGAATTCGTCCTGTGCTGGAACTTAGTTACAACAGTTAAGATGTGCTGTATTTGATGATATTTCCCGTGAGAAAATGGTGTAAACAACATAGGCTAGAGTTTGATTAGTTGCAATGCACATAGAGGCGCGCCTAGGTGGCGATCGACGGTGACTTTGGCACTGGAGTGACTTTCCTCGTAATGAAATGTGGTGGATCAAGTGTAATCTTCTATTCCACTCTAAGAATGATGGGAAACAACAATAAAAAAGTATTAATGTCCATATAAAAACGGTGAGAAAGAATTAAAAAGGAAATTAATCTTGAAACATGGTTTAGACATGACTAATCACTTGTAAGTTGATTAATGACCCTAACTCTGGTTACAAGCTTAACCAAGGCAAGATAAGGGGAGTATGACACGTTTGGGCTTGAGGGAAACCGATGGTATGGCATCTGTGCGTTACAGTTGGATGAATGAAGGAAAAGAAGGGTTTGTTTGAGTCAATTTGTCCAATGCTAGAACTGAGTTTCGACGGCTAAGGTGGGATGCATTTGGTGAGATTTCCCTTTAGAAAATGGTGTAAACAGCATAGGGTAGAGTCTGATTAGTTGCAATGCACCTGGAGGTGCACCTAGGTGGCGATTGGCACTGACTTGGGCATTGGAACGACTTTCCTTGTATTGAAATGTGGTTCTCAAGTCTAATCTTCTATTTCACTCCAAGAATGATGCGAAACAACAATAAAAGTATTAATGTCCATATAAAAAAGGTGAGAAAGAATTAAAAAGGAAATTAAGCTTCAAGCGTGGTTTAGACATGAGTAATTGCTTGTAAGTTGATTAACACCCTTAACACCGTTCCCAAGTTTCACCAAGGCCAAATGAGGGGCGTATGGCACATCTAAGGCTACAATTGGAAGAACGATAGAAAAGACAGGCTTATTCATGTCAGTTCATCCAATGCTAGAAAACTGAGCTAGGCGGTTAAGGTGGGATGCATTTGATGAGATTTCCCTCAAGAAATTGGTGTAAAAGGCATAGGCTAGGGTCTGATTCGTTGCAACGCACATGGAGGTGAACCTAGGTGGCGATTGGTGGTGACTTTGGCGTTGGAATGACTTTCCTTGTATTGAAATGTGGTGGATCAAGTCTAATCTTCTAATTCACTCCAAGAATGATGGAAAACAAAACAATAAGAGCAATAAGGCCCATACGAAAAAAGAGAGAAAGAATTACAAAGGAAATTAAGTTCAGAAGATGGTTTAAACATGAATAATCACTTGTAGTTGAATAATGCCCTTAACTCCAGTCACAAGCTTAACCAAATCTAGATTAGGGGCGTATGGCACATCTTGGGCTTGAGGGAAACCAATGGTATGGCATATGTGGGCAACAATTGGAAGAATGAAAGAAAAGACGGGTTTCTTCGTTTGAATTCGTCTTGTACTAGAACTGAGTTACAACAGTTAAGGTGTGATGTATTTGATGATATTTTCCAAGAGAAAATGGTGTAAACATCATAGGCTAGTGTCCGATTAGTTGCAATGCACATGTGGTATGTGCGCCTAGGTGGCGATCGACGGTGACTTTGGCATTGGAGTGACTTTCCTTGTATTGAAATGTGGTGGATCAAGTGTAATCTTCTATTTTGCTCTAAGGATGATGGGAAACAACAATAAAAAAGTATTAATGTTCATATAAAAATGGTGAGAAAGAATTAAAAAGGAAATTAATCTTGAAACATGGTTTAGAGATGACTAATCACTTGTAAGTTGATTAATGACCTTAACTTCAGTTACAAGCTTAACCAAGGCAAGATAAGGGGAGTATGGCATGTCTTGGGCTTGAGGGAAACCGATAGTATGGTGGTTGTGCGTTACAGTTGGATGAATGAAGGAAAAGAAGGGTTTGTTTGAGTCAATTCCTCCAATGCTAGAACTGAGTTTCGACGGCTAAGGTGGGATGCATTTGCTGAGATTTCCCTTGAGAAATTGGTGTAAACAGCATAGGGTAGAGTCCGATTAGTTGCAATGCACATGGAGGTACACCTAGGTGGCGATTGGCGCTGACTTGGGCGTTGGAACGACTTTCCTTGTATTTAAATGTGGTTTATCAAGTCTAATATTCTATTTCACTCTAAGAATGATGGGAAACTACAATAAAAGTATTAATGTCCATATAAAAATGGTGAGAAAGAATTAAAAAGGAAATTAGGCTTGAAACATGGCTTAGACATGAGTAATCGCTTGTAAGTTGATTAATGCCCTTAACACCGGTTCCAAGTTTCACCAAGGCGAAATAAGGGGCGTATGGCACATCTAAGGCTACAATTGGAAGAACGATAGAAAAGGCAGGTTTCTACGTGTTAGTTCATCCAATGCTAGAGAACTGAGCTAGACGGTTAAGATGGGATGCATTTGATGAGATTTCCCTCGAGAAATTGGTGTAAACGGCATAGGCTATAGCCCGATTCGTTGCAATGCACAAAGAGGTGCACCTAGGTGGTGATTGGCAGTGACTTTGGCGTTGGAATGACTTTTCTTGAATTGAAATGTGGTGGATCAAGTCTAATCTTCTTATTCACTCCAAGAATGATGGCAAACAAAACAATAAGAGCAATACGGCCCATATGAAAAAGGAGAGAAAGAATTAAAAGGCAAATTAATCTAATCTTCTTATTCACTTGTAGTTGCATAACGCCCTTAACTTCAATCACAAGCTTAACCAAATCTAGATTAGGGGCGCATGGCACATCTTGGGCTTGAGGTAAACCAATGGTATGGCATATGTGGGCTACAATTGGACAAATGATAAAAAAGATGGGTTTCGTCGTTTGAATTCGTCCTGTGCTGGAACTGAGCTACAACAGTTAGGGTGTGACGTATTTGATGATATTACCCGTGAGAAAATGGTGTAAATAGCATAGGCTAGAATCCGATTAGTTGCAATGCGCATAGGGGTGCACCCAGGTGGCGATCGACGGTGAGTTTGGCATTGGAATGACTTTCCTTGTATTGAAATGTGGTGGATCAAGTGTAATCCTCTATTCCGCTCTAAGAATGATGGGAAACAACAATAAAAAAGTATAATGTTCGTATAAAAATGGTGAGAAAGAATTAAAAAGGAAATTAATCTTGAAACATGGTTTAACTATGACTAATCACTTGTAAGTTGATTAATGACCTTAACTCCGGTTACAAGCTTAACCAAGGCAAGATAAGGGGAGTTTGGCACGTCTTGGGCTTGAGGAAAACCAATGGTATTGCATCTATGCATTACAGTTGGATGAATGAAGGAAAAGAAGGGTTTGTTTGAGTCAATTCGTCCAATGCTAGAACTGACTTTGGACGGCTAAGGTGGGATGCAATTGCTGAGATTTCCCATGAGAAAATGGTGTAAACGGCATAGGGTAGAATCCGATTAGTTGCAATGCACGTGGAGGTGCACCTAGGTGGTGATCGGAGCTGACTTGGGCATTGGAACGACTTTCCTTGTATTGAAATGTGGTTTATCAAGTCTAATCTTCTATTTCACTCTAACAATGATGGGAAACAACAATAAAAGTGTTAGGGTCCATATAAAAATGGAGAGGAAGAATTAAAAGGAAATTATGCTTGAAACATGGTTTAGACATGATTAACTGCTTGTAAGTTGACTAATACCCTTAACACCGGTTCCAAGTTTCACCAAGGCCCAATAAGGGGCGTATGGCACATCTAAGGCTACAATTGGAAGAACGATCAAAAAGATAGGTTTCTTCGTGTCAGTTCATCCAATGTTAGAGAACTGAGCTGGACGGTTAAGGTGGAATGCATTTGACGAGATTTCCCTTGAGAAATTGGTATAAAAGGCATAGGCTAGGGTCCGATTAGTTGCAACGCACATGGAGGTGCACCTAGGCGGCGATTGGCAGTGACTTTGGCGTTGGAATGACTTTCCTTGTATTGAAATGTGGAGGATCAAGTCTAATCTTCTAATTTACTCCAAGAATGATGGCAAACAAAACAATAAGAGCAATAAGGCCCATAGGAAAAAAGAGATAAAGAATTAAAAAGGAAATTAAGTTCAGAAGATGGTTTAAAGTTGAATAATCACTTGTAGTTGAATAATGCACTTAACTCCAGTCACAAGCTTAACCAAATCTAGATTAGGGGCGTACGGCACATCTTGGGCTTGAGGGAAACCAATGGTATGGCATATGTGGGCTACAACTGGAAGACTGAAAGAAAAGAAGGGTTTCTTCATTTGAATTCTTCCTGTGCTGGAACTGAGTAACAACAGTTAAGGTGTGATGTATTTGATGATATTTCCCATGAGAAAATGGTGTAAACAGCATAGGCTAGAGTCCGATTAGTTGCAATGCACATAGAGGTGCACCTAGGTGGCGATTGGTGCTGACTTGGGCCTTGGAACGACTTTCCTAGTATTGAAATGTGGCTTATCAAGTCTAATCTTCTATTTCACTCAAAGAATGATGGGAAACAACAATAAAAGTATTAATGTCCATATAAAAATGGTGAGAAAGAATTAAAAAGGAAATTAAGCTTGAAACATGGGTTAGACATGAGTAATCGCTTGAAAGTTGATTAATACCCTTAACACCGGTTCCAAGTTTCACAAAGGCCAAGTAAGGGGCGTATGGCACATCCAAGGCTACAATTGGAAGAACAATAGAAAAGACAAATTTCTTCGTGTCAGTTCGTCCAATGCTTGAGAACTAAGCTAGACGGATAAGGTGAGATGCATTTGATGAGATTTCCATCGAGAAATCGGTGTAAAAGGCATAGGCTAGGGTCCGATTAGTTGCAACGCAGATGAAGGTGCACCTAGGTGGCGATTGGTGGTGGAATGACTTTCCTTGTATTGGAATGTGGTGGATTAAGTCTAATCTTCTAATTCACTCCAAGAATGATGGCAAAGAAAACAATAAGAGCAATAAGGCCCATACGAAAAAGAAGAGAAAGAATTAAAAAAGAAATTAAGTTCAGAAGATGGTTTAAAGATGAATAATCACTTGTAGTTGAATAATGCGCTTAACTCCAGTCACAAGCTTAACCAAATCTAGATTAGGGGCGTATGGCACATCTTGGGCTTGAGGGAAACCAATGGTATGGCATATGAGGGCTACAATTGGAAGAATGAAAGAAAATACTAGTTTCTTCCTTTGAATTCTTCCTGTGCTGGAACTGAGTCACAACAGTTAAGGTGTGATGTATTTGATGATATTTCCCACGAGAAAATGGTGTAAACAGCATATGCTAGAGTCTGATTAGTTGCAATGCACATAGCGCTGTGCCTAGGTGGCGATCGACGGTGACTTTGGCATTGCAGTGAGTTTCCTTGTATTGAAATGTGGTGGATCAAGTGTAATCTTCTATTCCGCTCTGAGAATGATGGGAAACAACAATAAAAAAGTATTCATGTCCATATAAAAATGGTGAGAGAGAATTAAAAAGGGAATTAATCTTGAAACATGATTTAGAGATGACTAATCACTTGTAAGTTGATTAATGACCTTAACTCCGGTTACAAGCTTAACCAAGGCAAGATAAGGGGAGTATGGCACATCTTGGGCTTGAGGGAAACCGATGGTATGGCTTCTGTGCGTTACGGTTGGATGAATGAAGGAAAAGAAGGGTTTGTTTGAGTCAATTCGTCCAATGCTGGAACTGAGTTTCGACGACTAAGGTGGGATGCATTTGCTGAGATTTTCCTTGAGAAATTGGTGTAAATGGCATAGGGGAGAGTCCGATTAGTTGCAATGCACATGGAGGTGCACTTAGGTGTCGATTGGTGCTGACTTGGGCGTTGGAACGACTTTCCTTGTATTGAAATGTGGTTTATCAAGTCTAATCTTCTATTTCACTCTAAGAATGATGGGAAACAACAATAAAAGTATTAATGTCCGTATAAAAATGGTGAGAAAGAATGAAAAAGGAAATTAAGCTTGAAACATGGTTTAGACACGAGTAAGCGCTTGTAAGTTAATTAATACCCTTAACACCGGTTCCAAGTTTCACAAAGGCCAAGTAAGGGGCGTATGGCACATCTAAGACTACAATTGGAAGAACGATAGAAAAGACAGGTTTCTTCGTGTTAGTTCATCCAATGCTTGAGAACTAAGCTAGATGGAAAAGGTGGGATGCATTTGACGAGATTTCCCTCGAGAAATCGGTGTAAAAGGCATAGGCTAGGGTCCGATTAGTTGCAACGTAGATGAAGGTGCACCTAGGTGGCGATTGGTGGTGGAATGACTTTCCTTGTATTGAAATGTGGTGGATCAAGTCTAATCTTCTAATTCACTCCAAGAATGATGGCAAACAAAACAATAAGAGCAATAAGGCCCATACGAAAAAGGAGAGAAAGAATTAAAAAGGAAATTAAGTTCAGAAGATGGTTTAAAGATGAATAATCACTTGTAGTTGAATAATGCGCTTAACTCCAGTCACAAGCTTAACCAAATCTAGATCAGGGGCGTATGGCACATCTTGGGCTGGAGGGAAACCAATGGTTTGGCATATGTGGGCTACAATTGGAAGAATGATAGAAAATATGGGTTTCTTCGTTTGAATTCTTCCTGTGCTGAACTGAGTCACAACAGTTAAGGTGTGATGTATTTGATGATATTTCCTGTGAGAAATTGGTGTAAACAGCATAGGCTAGAGTCTGATTAGTTGCAATGCACATAGAGTTGTGCCTAGGTGGCGATCGACGGTGACTTTGGCATTGTAGTGAGCTTCCTTGTATTGAAATGTATGGCACATCTTGGGCTTGAGGGAAATCGATGGTATGGCATCTGTGCGTTACGGTTGGATGAATGAAGGAAAAGAATGCTTTGTTTGAGTCAATTCGTCCAATGCTAGAACTGAGTTTCGACAGCTAAGGTGGGATGTATTTGCTGAGATTTCCCTTGAGAAATTGGTGTAAACGGCATATGGTAGAGTCCGATTAGTTGCAATGCACATGGAGGTGCACCTAGGTGGCGATTGGCGCTGACTTGGGCGTTGGAACGACTTTCCTTGTATTGAAATGTGGTTTATCAAGTCAAATCTTCTATTTCACTCTAAGAATGATGGGAAACTACAATAAAAGTATTAATGTCCATATAAAAATGTTGAGAAAGAATTAAAAATGAAATTAAGCTTGAAACATGCTTTAGACAAGAGCAATCGCTTGTAAGTTGATTAATACCCTTATCACCAGTTCCAAGTTTCACCAAGGCCAAATAAGGGGCGCATGGCACATCTAAGGCTACAATTGGAAAGAACGATAGAAAAGACAGGTTTCTTCGTGTCAGTTTGTTGAATGCTAGAGAACTAAGCTAGACGGTTAAGGTGGGATGCGTTTGATAAGATTTCCCTCAAGAAATTGGTGTAAAAGGCATAGGCTAGGGTTATATTAGTTGGAACGCACATGGGGGGCACCTAGGTGGCAATTGGCAGTGACTTTGGTGTTGGAATGACTTTCCTTGTATTGAAATATGTTGGATCCAATCTAATCTTCTAAGTCACTCCAACAATGATGGCAAACAAAACAATAAGAGCAATAAGGCCCATATGAAAAGAGAGATAAAGAATTAAAAAGGAAATTAAGTTCAGAAGATGGTTTAAAGATGAATAATCACTTGTAGTTGAATAATGCCCTTAACTCCAGTCACAAGCTTAACGAAATCTAGATTAGGGGTGTATGGCACATCTTGGGGTTTAGGGAAACCGATGGTATGGTCATTGAGCTGAATTATTGCATTTTTAATGCTTTTGGAACCAATATATATTAATTCTTTCATTACTTTATCATTGGTTTTATATGGAAAAATGAATTAATCAAAGTTATGATTTTAATTGATTAAAAGCCTGAATTTCTGCTCTAATTTTATCAACTGTTGATTAATATGGTTTATGGTACATATCGCTCGAGTGAAGTCAAGTAGATTCAAACGCTCGACTTCCGCTCGACAGTGGGCTCGAGCGAGTTGCGGGAAAAGAGATCGCTCGAGTGGAGGCATTTGACTGCTCGAGCGAATTCAGGCAGAGTCGAATGCTCGATGTTCGCTAGACAGGCCGCTCGAGCGAACTTAGGCAGAGTCAAACGCTCGATGTTCGCTTGACACTCCGCTCAAGCGAATATCATATTTTTACAGATCAGGGTTTATTCCGCCGTCAGAGTATATATATGTTTTTTTACATCTTAAGACGAACCTTTGGCTGGGAAAACTCGGTTTTGAGTAGAGAAACACTTAGAATTCATGATTTTCCATTGATTTTCATTCAGATTCGGAGAGGAGGATTCATACAATCAATCTTTCACGTAGCTACACAATTTTCACTAGATCATTCGCTCACACTGCAGAAGATTGAAGAACTCCTTGAGGGGTCCAATTGCCACTGCCGCTCAGCCTCCTCCACCGCTTCGAATCTTTATCTCCATTCAATTGGCTTGATCTTTTCAATTCCCTACTTGCTATTTTATTTTAGTTTTGAGTTTCTGAATTATTTTGGAGAATTTTGATTGAGACATTTGAGTAATTTATTTGTTATTCATTTAATTCATGTTATTTATTTTTTATCGTTTCGTTAAGCTTTCATTTTAATAGTGATTACAATTACGGTGGTTTAATTTGAGAATTTGTGATTTGAATACAATGATGATTCCTAGAACATTGATTTTGGGGCTTTTCAATTTTAGTGCGTGTTTTGTCAATTACTTCCTAATTTAGTTTAATTCTTAATTTAGTTTTATTAATTTCTGAGTTTAATCTATTAGTCCTTTACACTCCAATTCGACAATCAAAATCTACAAACATGAATCTAGTCCATGATTAGTACCATTTTCCATCCATTGCACATACCATCATTTTATTTTCTCTTTGTGAAGTTTTTCACCCTTTTCAACAAGTTTGATTTTTAAGCAACTTTCCATGAGGAGACGATCTAGGAATTTATTCCTAATTATTACATGACATCCTCCTACACTTGGGATAGCTTTAGTGCTACTCATTTTTGAGTGAGTCAAGTTTTTGGCGCCGTTGCCGGAGAAAGTATTTTAGCTTAAATTTAAACTCGTTATTTTTGTTATGCTCTTTAAACTGATGTTTCATGTCATGGGTGAGGGACAGTTCAAATAGGTTGCATAGAGTCACATCGAGTGTTGAGAGTAGTATACACAGTTTGGAGATAGATAGCTCTTCTGTCTTTTCTATTAGTGAGTTAGGTGAGGAAATTGAAATTGAACCAAAAAACATGGCTGCACCTGCACCACGCACTCTTAAGGATTATTTGCAACCCACTCGCATCACTACACCTTCATGCATTGTTTTACCTGAAAATGCATCTAATTTCTCTATTAAGCATGGCATGATGTCAGTGATACCTTAGTTCCACGGGATGGATTCTAAGAGTCCTTACCAGCACTTGACAGATTTTGAGTTGGCTTGCACTACTTTTATCACTAGGGCTGTTACTGATAAATTCATTAGACTTCGTTTATTTCCTTTCTCTTTAAAGGATAAAGCGAAGATTTGGTTTAATTCTTTGAGGCCTAATTCTATTTCTAGTTGGTCTGATATGCAGCGTGAATTCTTACAAAAAAAGTTTTCCTTTTCAGAGAGCTCAATTTTTGCAAGAGCAAATCAGTCAGTTCAATCAGAGACCTGATGAGACCTTTCAGGCCAGTTGGGAAAAATTCAAAGATTTGGTGAACATTTGTCCACATCATGGTTTTGAATCTTGCAGGTTGGTGAGCTATTTTTACACTGGTCTTACTCCAGAATGCAAGTAGTTTGTTCAGACAATGTGCAATGGGGAGTTCTTCAGCAAGGAACTTGATAAAGCACTATCATTTTTTGACTACCTTGCTAAGAGCGCACAACAATGGAGCACTCGTACTGACCGAGTTCCATTAGCAGCACAGCCATTGAGGGCTATTTCTGGAGGGGGTAGATATGAGCTTAAAGAAGACACTGATGTTCAAGCCCGAATAGCTGCATTGACTAGAAGACTAGAGGTCATGGAAATGGAAAAAGTGAAGGCTGTGAAAGTAGTAGAGGCATATTCTATATGTGCTGATTCAAACCATAAGACCCAAGACTGCCCGATTATGCCAGTATTTCTAGAAGGTGGGTCTGAGCAGATGCAATCAGCTAACTGGGTTAATAGAGCACAAAATCAGCCTTTCTCCAACACATATAATCTGGGGTGGAGGAATCACCCAAATTTCTCATGGAGAAATGATCAGCCTGGTAGGTCCCCACCACCTCAGCAGCAGCCATTTAATCAGGCTGCTCCTCAGCACCAGTATCCGCCATATCAGAATCCTCAGAGCTATCCTTGTGTAGCTCTTCCTGGATTTCAGCCTCATGTAGCTACACAAAGTTCTCAGCCTTCATCATCTACAAAGAAGACTCTAGATGACAGTATGGCTCAGATGGCCAATACACTTCAGCAATTCATGCAGATTCAGGCCACCACAAATAATCAGAACACTCAGGCCATAAATGAGTTGCGAGGCACTATTAATAAGATGAGCACAACCTTGAGCACCCTAGAGAAAGGAAATTTTCCAGCACAGCCTCAGCCTAATCCTCAAGTATACAAGCAACAACAACAACAAGTGCATAATGTCTCAAGGGATGTTATTGAGACAGCGAAGGCAGTTCTTACTTTGAGAAGTGGGAAGGAAGTTCCCCAACCAGAGATGCCTATAGACACACAAGTAGTTGGTCCTACACCTGAAGATGTAACAGAGACTGATGAAGTTGAGAAAGAATCAGAGGTAGTGAGACCAGAGCTGAAGAAGCCTGTGAGTGCAGATGTTGAGACTAGTAAGGGATACCAACCT
Source organism: Carya illinoinensis (assembly GCF_018687715.1). NCBI lineage: Eukaryota > Viridiplantae > Streptophyta > Magnoliopsida > Fagales > Juglandaceae > Carya > Carya illinoinensis. Next base: position 15,617,407 of record NC_056767.1, on the reverse strand, counting down.
GTGGTTCCCTATCCTCAGAGATTGGCAGCTGGCCAAAAGAACAAGTATCACACGGAGATTCAAGAGATTTTCAAGCAAGTGAAGATCAATATTCCACTCTTGGATGCCATACAACAAGTGCCTTCATATGCAAAATTTTTGAAGGACTTGTGCACAGTGAAGAGGAAGCTGAATGTGAAGAAGAAAGCTTTCCTAACGGAGCAAGTTAGTGCATTGATATTTGAGCGAGACTCCTCAGAAGTTTGGAGATCTCGATTCTCCCAACATTTCTATTATGATTGGTGAATCACACATTGGGAGAGTTTTACTTGATTTGGAGAGTAGTGTGAACTTGCTACCGTTCTCAGTATATGAGTAGTTGGGATTGGGTGAGCTGAAAAAGACCTCTATCATGCTACAGTTGGCTGACAGATCAGTTAAGGTACCGAGGGGTATTGTAGAGGACGTGTTGGTCCAGGTGGACAAATTCTACTACCCAGTGGATTTTGTGGTTCTTGACATGCAGCAGTCGGTCTCCACTATTTACCAAGCTCCTGTCATCCTAGGAAGACCATTTCTAGCTACATCAAATGCTTTCATCAATTGCAGGAGTTTTGAAGCTTACCTTTGGGAACATGGCACTTGAGTTGAACGTTTTCAACGCTTGCAAGATGCCAGTTTGATGACACAAGTGATTTGAATGCTGTGGAGAGTTTGACACCAACAGATTTTATTTGCTCAACTTCTCCCTTCTCTAATGATGATTATATTTTTCAGACACCTGAATTTTTACTTGATGAGAAAATTGATCATATCAATGAAGATGACTTTGATTTTTTTGATTGTTTTGCAGATTCTTCGTTACCACTTAAAGTACAATTTGCGGGAGCAAGACGAAAACCCCAGTTTGAAGCTCTACCACTACCAGACATGCTTAAATCTTCAGAGGAAGAAGTTTCCCAATTGGAGCTGAAACTACATCCTCAAGATTTAAAGTATGTGTTTCTTGGTCCTGAAGAAGGCACTTTTCCGGTGGTGATTACCTCAAAGATAAATCAGAAGGATGAAGCCCAGTTGATTGAAGTATTAAGGAAGCATTGAGGTGCAATTGGTTGGACAATAGCTGACATCAAAGGCATTGATACCGCTGTATGTACCCACATAATCCATCTTGAAGACGATGCTAGACCGGTTCGTGATGCTCAACGTAGGCTCAATCCTACCATGAAGGAAGTTGTGAAAGAGGAAGTGCTTAAGCTACTCGCAGTAGGTATCATTTACCCTATCTCAGACAGTAAGTGGGTAAGTCCAACTCAAGTGGTACAAAAAAGATCTGGTTTGACTGTCATAAACAATGATAAAAATGAGTTGATTCCAACTAGAATGGTTACTGGCTGGAAAATGTGCATTGACTATAGAAAACTTAATTCAGCCAGTAGGAAGGATCATTTTCCTTTACCATTCTTGGATCAAATTTTGAAAAGAGTAGCTGGTAATGCATATTATTATTTCTTGGATGGCTATTCTGGTTATTATCAAATTGCTGTAGCGCCTGAGGATCAGGAGAAAACCACTTTCACCTGTCCTTTTGGCACTTTTGCTTTTACTAGAATGCCTTTTTGTTTGTGTAATGCTCCAGCTACTTTTCAGAGATGCATGATGAGTATTTTTTCTGACATGATTGATGATATTTGTGAAAAATTCATGGATGATTTCTCTGTTTTTAGAAAGTCCTTTGAGAGTTGTTTGCATAATTAGGCACGTATTCTCCAGAGATGTGAGGAAAAAAATCTTTTACTTAATTAGGAGAAATGCCAATTTATGGTTACTCAGGGCATTGTATTGGAGCATATTGTTTCTTCTGAGGGTATAAAGGTTGACAAGGCAAAGATTGAATTAATATCTAAACTTCCTATTCCTAGGACAGTTAGGGATATTCGTTCTTTTCTTGGTCATGCTGGCTTTTATAGGCAGTTTATTCAAGGGTTTAGTTCTATTGCAAAACCTTTGTGCACTCTTTTACAAAATGATATTGAATTTGTTTGGACTGATGAGTGCCAAAAATCTTTTGATACCCTTAAGAAATCGCTTACCACTGCACCTATTGTGCAACCTCCACAGTGGGACCTTCCCTTTGAGATTATGACAGATGCTAGTGACTATGCCTTAGGAGCTGTTTTGGGGCAGCGGGTGGATAATAGGCCATTTGTGATTTATTATGCTAGTAGAACCTTGAATGATGCCCAGAAAAATTATACTACTACTGAAAAAGAATTGCTTGCAGTGGTTTTTGCACTTGATAAATTTCAGACTTATATTCTTGGTTCTCCTGTTGCTATTTTCACTGACCACTCTGCTCTTAAGTATTTGTTGGCTAAGAAAGATGCAAAGCCACGCTTGATTCGCTGGATTCTATTACTTCAAGAGTTCAACATCAACATTAAGGACAAGAAAGGAGTTGAAAACGTGGTAGCTGACCACCTCTCTAGATTGTCATCATCTCCTTATTCAGATGTCAACCTTCCTCTTGATGATAGTTTCCCGGATGAGCAGCTGTTTGTGGTTGATAGAGCTCCTTGGTATGCTGACATAGTAAATTATTTGGTGACTGAGCGAATGCCTTCTGAATGGTCCACCCAAGATAAGCGTCGGTTTCTCTTTGAGGTACGACACTTTTATTTTGATGATCCATATCTTTTAAGTATTGTTCGGACCAATTGATTCGAAGATGCATTCCTGATGATGAGTTTTCTTCGGTTTTGAGATTTTGTCATATGGGTGCATGTGGTGGTCATTTTTCAGCAAAGAAAATAGTTTCAAAAATTTTGCAAAGTGGTTTTTACTGGCCTTCCATGTTTAAAGATGCTTATAATTTTTGCAAGGCTTGTGAGCCTTGTCAAAAATTGGGATCCATTAGCAAAAGAGACATGATGCCTCTTTCCCCTATTCTGACTTTAGAAATTTTTGATTGTTGGGGAATAGACTTCATGGGACTTTTTCCGGTTTCTTTTGGAAACACATATATTCTTTTAGCTGTGCATTATGTTTCAAAATGGGTGGAGGCCATTGCTTGCAAAACAAATGACCATCATGTTGTCCTAAAATTTTTACAATCTTTGTTTGCTCGTTTTGGCATGCCAAAAGTTATTATAAGTGATGGGGGTTCTCATTTTTGCAATAAACCATTTTCTACACTTGTGAAAAAATATGGTATCACACACAGAGTTTCTACCCCTTATCACCCTCAAACAAATGGGCAAGCTGAATTGGCAAACAGAGAGATAAAAATTATTTTAGAGAAAACCATCAAGCCTAATAGGAAAGACTGGATGATATGGGCATATGAAAAGAAAAAGCTACATGTGTTTATTGGCTCAAAGTTGGCTACTAGGGGTCTATGATGGAAATGGATAGCTTGAAAGGCTCAAACGTTAATCCTAAGTTTACCTTTGTCATATCCGAAGTATATCCACCATTGTACCACAAATCACGTAATGATATTCTCAAAAGAAGTGCCCAATTCAACAGATCAATAACGCTTATCACAATTTATTGCATTTGTATCCTCTCAATTCTCTCCAAACTCACATGAATACTTAAGCAAAAGAGTTCTCTACCTATATGTGTCAAACCACCATCTTACCACAAAACTTGGATAAGTGCATTAAGGGTTCTGTGAATGCTTCAGCAAAAATGATTATGGTGGGTTTGGTGAATTCACGAAGATGGCTATGAATGAGAATGAGTACACATGTGAAAATGATGCGGGTGTGATGCAAATTAAAAAAAAATTGACACATGAAAATATGCCATAGAGTTCCAACAAGCATTTTAAATACTGAATTTTCACCACCACCCCCCAACTTAAATGAAACATTGTCCTCCATGTTTAAAAATCAAAATTGAATAGGGAGTGACTTAAAATGGTAGAATACACCTGATGAGTGACGAAGGTAGCTCGCTAAGCACCAAAGATGGTAACCTGAAATGACGAAATGAAATTATCCTGCAATAAAAAAAAAGAAAAAAATAGCAAACAAAAAGGAAAAGAAATAAAATAAGAGAAAACAAAAATAAAACAAAGCAAAACAAAATAAATAAATAAAAACAAGGTTGATAGACTGGATCCACAAGTGGAATGTCTTCCACTTTCGGAACTTCCCTATCAATTAATATTTTAAGGCATTGAACATTTAGTTTAAAGATTCGACCATCCTTAGGATCTTCTATTTCTACCTCCCCATTTACAAAAACATTCCTTACTAAAAAGGGGCCAGTCCACCTAGACTGAAGTTTTCCTGGATGCTTGTGAAATCCAAAATCATATAAGTATATTCGATCATTAAGTTTAAACCTCTTCCTAACAATATTTTTATCATGAAACGTTTTCATTTTAATCTTATTGACTTTAGACTTAGGCAAATGTTTCAATTTAACTCTTGGTGCTTTCATACTTACAGGAATCTGTTTTCCACCTTTCTTAGGCAACTCCTCAAATTTCTGTTGCCAAGCCTGTGTGCCATAATCTTGAGTTTCATCAAAAACAGCACAAATATCAATAACATCAGATGAATCACTAATATTATCAAACTCAGAATTCACAAGGGAATATTCAAGGGGATCAAAATCATGAGTTGTGTGAACTCCCTTGTCTATGAGTGCGTCAGTCATGTACGTTTGGTGGCACTCGTCATCTGTTGGTTGTTTCTCAATATGGAAAATGTTGACCTCCATGGTCATGTTTCCAAAAGATAGCTTCATCAATTCATTCCTACAATTTATAAGTGCATTAGCCGTAGCAAGGAAATGTCTACCTAATATGAGAGGAACCTTAGAGTTTGACTCAACAACTGATTGAGTGTCCAAAATTAAGAAATCAATAGGATAATAAAACTTGTCAATTTGGATCAAAACATACTCAACTATACCTCTCGGTTTCTTAACTGAATAATCAGCGAACTGAAGCATAACAGAAGTAAGCTTAATTTCACCCAAACCAATCTGCAAATAAATGGAATAAGGCATCAAATTAACACTAGCTGCTTGCCCAAACTCATGATTCCCAATATTACATGCAATGGTTGGACAACCAGGATCCTTGTATTTAGGAGGAATTCACTGTTCAATTAGAGCACTAACTTGCTCTGTCAGAAATGCTGTCTTCTTAACATGGTGCTTCCTCTTAACTGTATATAAATCTTTAAGAACTTTTGCATAAGTGGGAATTTGTTTAATAACATGCAAAAGAGGAAGGTTAATCTTTACCTACTTGAGGTTCTCCAAGATTTCATTACTAGGATCCAAAGTTCGCATATCAGATTTTAAAGCTTGAGGAAATGGTACCTTAACTGGACTCTTGATTACCTCGACATCCTTGGGGAACTCGGTACTATCATTGCTTTGTTCCTCTTCAAAATCCTTTGGTTTATCAATTGTTTGGATGTGTAAGGACTTACCACTTCTTGTCACAATGGCATTGACCTCTTTCAAATTTTTTTGTGCCATATAATGACCTTGGGGTGCGGATTGAGCTTAAGAAGGAAACTTGCCACGCTCATTCACACTCAAGGAGCTCATTATCTTGGATATATGACTCTTTATATCTTTGTTTTCTTCAACAACCTGCATAATCGAAGATTCAAACTTTTGATTAGTTTTACTCTGTGCCTCAATAAATGCATGTAAAGTATCTTCTAAGGGGCTCCTAAAAGATGAATGGGCAGGATATGATTTAGAGGGTTGTGTAGGCTGCTGGTTTTCAGATTTCCAACTAAAATTAGGGTGATTACGTCACCCAGGATTGTAGGTATCAGAGAAAGGTGCAACAGGCTTCATGTACATACCTAAGGCATTACATTGTTCCTCATACATCCCTCTCATCTCAGCAAATGTGGGACACTCTTGGGCAAGGTGATCTACCCCACCACACACAAAACATGGTCCAAAAGACTCTGCATGATTAGCCACGTGTGTTGGCTTTAAGTCCTTAGTCTTCAATGCCTCTATCTCTCTAGGGAGCATCTCAACCTTAACCTTTAGGTTATCTTCTTCCCTGATATGGTAAATTCCACCATCATTTAGGTTTCCTACAGGTCGTGACCTATTTGTGCTCTTAGTAGCACTAGGTCCAATCCAAGTGTGACCTATTTGTCCTCTCTAGGTGTAAGTCCCTCATAAAAATAGTTCACTAAGCGCCAATTCTCATACCCATGGTGAGGACACATACTCAATAGCTCCTTAAATCTCTCCTAAGACTGATACAAAGTCTCACTGTCCTTTTGTACAAAGGTGGAGATTTGCCTTTTTAAAGCATTGGTCTTATGTTGGGGAAAATATTTATTAAAGAAGACCTGATCATCTCATTCCATGACCCAATAGATCGTGATCTCAAAGAGTATAGCCAACTCTTAGCTCTATCCTTCAAAGAGAAAGGAAAGAACTTAAGTCTCACAATGTCATCAGTTGCATTTTGACTATGAAAAGTCGCAACTACTTCCTCAAACTCCCTAATATACACATATGGATTTTCATTTTCCAAGCCATGAAAAGTAGGGAGTAACTGTATCATCCATGTTTTAAAATCCAATTGGGGAATATTAGCTGGAAACATGATGCAATATGGTGTGGCTGTGCGTTAGGGTGGAGGTAATCCTGAAGGGTCCTAGTGGGTTGATCTTCTTGTTCACTCATTTTCTCAAAATTAGAAGAATTATCAAACAAATGATCAGAAAAATTAAATTCTGACTCTAACACAGGTCTAGAAGCAAACCAACCCAAGGCGTCTCTATACCTGTGCATGCAAGGTAGAGAAAAATGCAACACTAAAAAAAACTACAAAAAGAAAAATAATAATAAAAAAAATGCAGCAAGCTAAAAGAGGGAACGAAGTTACCGCCTTTACAAACTGATGAAAAGAAAAACTATCTCACAATTCTTCTACTGGCTCCCCAGCAACGGCACCAAAATTTGATTACGCCCAAAGAATAATGCGGTAGTTGTAGCACAGCTTTGGGGTGTCGATTCCACAGGGAGACAAATTAAAAGAAAAGCAAGAGGAACAAAGAAACTAAAGAACAATATAAAATAAGTAATGGAGAACAAAGATTAATTTTAAATGTAAATTTAAGCGAAGCAATGTGATTAACGGAAAAAGTACTCAAATTTGACGAACAGTAGAGCGTCGGGAATCCCTTGCACAAATCCGGTATTTTAATTATTCTTAATTCATTGGATAACTCAATTAGGAACTTAATTTACAAAATTCTTAGTCGAAAGGTATAGATTTATAAATCAAAATAAAATCAAATTTAATCCTTTGAAAAAATCATTCACCACTTTTAAAAATATGTAAATTACTACCCCTATTGAGAAAACTCAAAGACGGCAATATACTCAGGGAGCGATATTCCAGCAAAAAAACTAAATCAATATAGATAAATAATTGATCCAAATATAATCAAAGAACTAATCCATTCAATAGAAAAAGTTTGACTGAATCCATAAACAGAATAAATTCTATGATTATTCGGAGAAGAAAACATCAACGATGAATTGAGAATGATAAAACAAAAGAATTTTAGCAATTGAAAATCAAATACATGAATTAAAAATAAATTAGAAATACCATCTAATGTGCAAGTTCATCCCTAACCCTACTTGAGAATTTAGTTACCCATAAATATACTGGACAACAAAAATCTCCAGTGAAAACTGAAGCGAACGGTGGCCATGGAAGTGATTTTCTCCTCTCTTCAGATTTTCCTCTTGTGCCTCCTCCCCCCCATTTCATGCTAATGATATACTTATATAGGGTAGGAAAGAAACCCTATTGTCCTCTTAATTTTCGCATAAAAAAATCGCCTAAATTTGAGGATTTATCTTGGCAGCCATGTATGGCCTTTAGGAGTTTGAATTTAGAAATACTTATTAGAGCCAAAGTTATAGCCCTTTAAGCTAGATTTCCAATTCATTTAGAATTGCATCAATCCGATATGTGAGTAAAAAGATACAGTCAAAAGACTAAAGTATGTCCAGACTGCCTCCTAGCGAATTTCGGACTTGGACTTCTTGTGGTTTCATTTTGTGATTTTTTTCTTTTTCTTTTCTTCCAAATTTCTCTCAAACCCCATGAATTTCCTCCTTTGAATTTGACTAGGCTTGACTTTCTCTTTTATAAACTCTGAAATTAAACATAAAAAAAACTTCTTAGGAGTATCCTATGATTTCTATTCACATTTTAACATTTTAGTCCAATAATAGGGTATTTAGAGTGCACTTTCGCACACTCATCATATATCCCGTTGTAATATGACGCCCTTAAACCCAATTTTAGTGATTGAAATTTTTTATTGTTGGGGCATTGATTTTATAGGACCATTTCCTCCTTCTTTTAGATATCAATATATTATTGTGGCAGTAGATTATGTGTCAAGGTAGGTAGAGGCAGCAGCTTGCAGGAGCAATGATAATAGGACATTAATTAAATTTCTCAAAGAGAATGTGTTATCTCGATTTGGTACACCACATGCTATCATTAGTGATCGGGGTATACATTTTTGCAACCATTCTTTTGAAGTTTTGATGAAAAAATATGGGGTGGTACATAAGATCTCTACTGCCTACCACCCCCAGACAAGTGGACAGGTAGAACTTGCAAACAGGAAAATTAAGTAAATTTTAGAAAAAATGGTCAATCTAGATTGCAAAGATTGGTCTTTTAAGACTAGTTGATGCGCTTTGGGCCTATCGTACAGCTTTCAAAACTCCCTTAGGTATGTCACCTTATAGGCTTGTTTTTGGGAAGCCTTGCCACTTACCTATGGAGCTCAAGCATCGAGCTTTTTGGACCATCAAGCATTTCAATTTTGATATGGGAGAAGCAGGTAAGCTTAGAAAATTTCAGTTGACCGAGTCAGATGAGTTGAGAAATGATGCTTATGAGAACTCTAGAATCTATAAGGCTAAAATGAAAGCGTTTCATGATAAAAATATTTTGAGAAAAACGTTTAAGCCTAATGATTGAGTGTTTTTATATGATTCTAGACTCTATAAGCACCCAGGAAAACTTCGGTCTACGTGGACTGGCCCCTTTTTAGTAAGGAATGTTTTTGTAAATAGGGTGGTAGAAATAGAAGATCCTAAGGATAGTCGGATCTTTAAACTAAATAGTCAACGCCTTAAAGTATTAATTGATAGGCAAGTTCCGGAAGTGGAAGACATTCCACTTGTGGATCCAGTCTATCAACCTTGACCACACCACCCAAGTATGTTTTTCTTTATTTATTTTGTTTTGCTTTGTTTTATTTTTGTTTTCTCTTATTTTCTTTCTTTTCCTTTTTGTTTGCTATTTTTTTCTTTGTTTTTTATTGCAAGATAATTTCATTTCGTCATTTCAGGTTACCATCTTTGGTGCTTAGTGAGCTACCTTCGTCACTCATCAGGTGTATTCTACCATTTTGAGTTACTCCCCATTCAATATTGATTTTTAAACATGGAGGACAATGTTTCATTTAAGTTGAGTGGTTGTGGTGCAAATTCAGTATTTAAAATGCTTGTTGGAACTCTGTGGCATATTTTCATGTGTCAATTTTTTTTTTTAATTTGCATCATGCATGCATCATTTTCACATGTGTACTCATTTTCATTCATAGCCATCTTCGTGAATTTACCAAACCCACCATAATCATTTTTGCTAAAGCATTCACAGAACCCTTAATGCACTTATCCAAGTTTTGCGGTAAGATGGTGGTTTGACACATGTAGTTAGAAAACTCTTTTGCTTAAGTATTCATGTGAGTTAGGAGAGAATTGAGAGGATACAAATGCAGTAAATTGTGATAAGCGTTCATTAATCTATTGAATTGGGCACTTCTTTTGAGAATATCATTACATGGTTTGTGGTACAATGGTGGATATAATTGGGATATAACGAAGGTCAACTTAGGATTAATGTTTGAGCCTTTCAAGCTATCCATTTCCATCATAGACCCCTAGTAGCCAACTTTGAGCCAATAAACACATGTAGCTTTTTCTTTTCATATGCCCATATCATCCATGCCTCTCCACATTGGAGTGTAACCTATACACAAATTTTCTTACCCTTTTTACTTCCAAGTGTATACTAGGTGTGGAATTTGTATTTTCTTTTTTTAATTTTATCATTTTCAAATTAAAAAGACGACAGAAAAAAGAGAAGAGTACAAGTTGCAAAGTGTTCAATTGAGTGAGCTCAAAAAAAAAAAAAAGGTTGGTAGAGATGGAAAGAATGCAAAAGTGGCATGTGTTTGTCCATCAAATTGTTGAAAAAAAAAAAGAGGAAGAAGAAGGAAAAGCATTATTATTTGATGATATGAAAAGTTGGAGAGTACATCAAGTAAGAAGTGTGGTCTATTGAGATATTTAATAAAATTCCCTTTGTATGTACTTGGAAGTTTTTAAATCCCTTTCATCCTTTTTTTTCATATAGCTCTGAAACCAAACCACATGACAACCTTTTGTGTTGACCGTTCTGATCCTAAGTAAGCTGTTGGAAAGACTGGTGGAAGTCTCATTTGTTAGTGTTCCTATCATAAGATCAATGTTTGCTTGTTTCTTATACATAATTGCCTAATTTTCCATGAGAGTGTGTATACACCCATTGTCAACTCCATAGAGACAGCCCTTACACGAAACACTATTATACCCGTGAGTTATGGAGTTGAACCTTTTGCTTGAGATGTTCTTGATGTTGCATGTGTCAAGGTTAGTAGTAAGATGATTATGGCTTGGAGAACACACACACACTCTGTGGATTGCTATAGGTGGATTGATCTTGATGGATTATTGGATTCCTTAGATTGTTTTGATATGTGAATTTGGAAAGTGTGACTTGATGGCCTTTATGTGTGATTTTCTTTGGTCTCTTTCATCATTTTGACATGAAAATTGCTAGGGACTAGTAATGAGTAAGTTGGGGGGTGTGATGAGTGTGTGAAAGTGCACTCTAAATATCCTATTATTGGACTAAAATGCTAAAATGTGAATAGAAATCATAGGAATTAATGTGTATTCTTTAATTGAATTTCTATTTACGTTGGGATACTCCTAAACAGTTTTTTTTATGTTTAATTTCAGAGTTTATAAAAGGGCAAGTCAACCCCAGTCAGATTCGAAGGAGGACATTCATGGGGTTTGAGAGTAATTTGGAAGAAAAGAAAAAGAAAAAAAATCACAAAATGAAACCACAAGAAGTCCAAGTCCGAAATTCGCTAGGAGACAGTCTGGAAATACTTTAGTCTTTTCACTATATCCTTTTACTCACATATCGGATTGATGCAATTCTTGATGCATTGGAAAGCTATTTTAAAGGGCTATAACTTTGTCTCTAATAAGGATTCCAAATTCGAACTCCTGAACGCCGTACGTGGCTGCCAAGATAAGACGTAAAATTGAGGCGGTTTTTTTATATGGAAATGAAGAGGACATTAGGGTTTCTTTCCTACCCTATATAAGTATATCATTAGTACGAAATGAAAGGGAGAAGGCACAAGAGGCAGATCTGAAGAGAGGAGAAAATCACTTTCATGGCCACCGTTCGCTCCAATTTTCTCTACAAATTTTTGTTGTCCAGTATATTTATGGGTAACTAAATTCTCAAGTAGGGTTAGGGATGAACTTTCACATTAGATTGTATTTCTAATTATTTTTAATTCATGTATTTGATTTTCAATTGCTAAAACTCTTTTGTTTTATCATTCTCAATTCATCGTTGATGTTTTCTTCTCCGAATAATCATAGAATTTATTCTGTTTATGGATTCAGTCATGCTTTTTCTATTGAATAGATTAGTTCTTTGATTATGTTTGGATCAATTATTTATGTATATTGATTTAGTTTTTTACTGCAATATCGCTCCCTGACTATATTGTCGTCTTTGGATTTTCTCAATAGGGGTAGTAATTTACATATTTTAAAAGTGGTGAATGATTTTTCAAAGGGTTAAATTTGATTTAATTTTAGTTTATAAATCTATACCTTCCGATTAAGAATTTCATAAATTGAGTTATCCAATGAATTAAGAATAATTAAAATACCGAATTTGTGCAAGGGATTCCCGACGCTCTACTGTTTGTAAAGTTTGAGTACTTTTTCCATTAATCATATTGCTTCACTTAAATTTACATTTAAAATTAATCTTTGTTCTCTATTACTTATTTAATATTTTTCTTTAGTTTCGACGGTTAAGGTGGGATGCATTTCCTGAGATTTCCCTTGAGAAAATGGTGTAAACGGCATAGGGTAGAGTCCAATTAATTGCAATGCACATGGAGGTGCACCTAGGTGGTGATTGGCATTGACTTGGGCATTGGAATGACTTTCCTTATATTGAAATGTGGTTTATCAAGTCTAATCTTCTATTTCACTCTAAGAATGATGGGAAACAACAATAAAAGTATTAATGTCCATAAAAAAATGGTGAGAAAGAATTAAAAGGGAAATTGAGCTCGAAAGATGGTTTAGACATGAGTAATCGCTTGTAAGTTGATTAATGCCCTTAAGACCGGTTCCAAGTTTCACCAAGGCCAAATAAGGGGCGTATGGCACATCTAAGGCTACAATTGGAAGAACAATAAAAAAGACAGGTTTCTTCGTGTCAGTTCATCCAATGCTAGAGAACTGAGCTAGACGGTTAAGGTGGGATGCATTTGGCGAGATTTCCCTCGAGAAATTGGTGTAAACGGCACAGGCTATAGTTCGATTCGTTGCAATGCACAAAGAGGTGCACCTAGGTGGCGATCGACGGTGACTTTGGCATTGGAGTGACTTTCCTTGTATTGAAATGTGGTGGACCAAGTGTAATTTTCTATTCCGCTCTAAGAATGATGGGAAACAACAATAAAAAAGTTTTAATGTCCATATAAAAACGGTGAGAAAGAATTAAAAGGGAAATTAATCTTGAAACATGGTTTAGACATGAGTAATCACTTGTAAGTTGATTAATGCCCTTAACACCGGTTCCAAGTTTCACCAAGGCCAAATAAGGGGCGTATGGCACCTCTAAGGCTACAATTGGAAGAACGATAGAAAAGATAGGTTTCCTCGGGTCAGTTCGTCCAATGCTAGAGAACTGAGCTAGACGGTTAAGGTGGGATGCATTTGACGAGATTTCCCTCGAGAAATTGGTGTAAACGGCACAGGCTATAGTTCGATTCGTTGCAATGCACAAAGAGGTGCACCTAGGTGGCGATTGGCGGTGACTTTGGCATCAGAATGACTTTCCTTGTATTGAAATGTGGTGGATCAAGTCTAATCTTCTAATTCACTCTAAGAATGATGGCAAACAAAACAATAAGAGCAATAAGGCCCATACGAAAAGAGAGAGAAAAATTAAAAAGGAAATGAAGTTCAGAAGATGGTTTAAAGATGAATAATCACTTATAGTTGAATAATGCCCTTAACTCCAGTCACAAGCTTAACCAAATCTAGATTAGGGGCGTATGGCACATCTTGGGCTTGAGGGAAACCAATGGTATGGCATATGTGGGCTACAATTGGAAGAATGAAAGAAAAGACGGGTTTGTTCGTTTGAATTCGTCCTGTGCTGGAACTTAGTTATAATAGTTAAGGTGTGATGTATTTGATGATATTTCCTGTGAGAAAATGGTGTAAACTGCATAGGCTAGAGTCCGATTAGTTGCAATGCACATAGAGGTGCGCCTAGGTGGTGATCGACGGTGACTTTGGCATGTGAGTGACTTTCCTTGTATTGAAATGTGGTGTATCAAGTGTAATCTTCTATTCCGCTCTAAGAATGATGGGAAACAACAATAAAAAAGTATTAATGTCCATATAAAAATGGTGAGAAAGAATTATAAAGAAATTAATCTTGAAACATGGTTTAGAGATGACTAATCACTTGTAAGTTGATTAATGACCTTAACTCCAGTTACAAGCTTAACTAAGGCAAGATAAGGGGAGTATGGCACGTCTTGGGCTTGAGGGAAACCGATGGTAAGGCATCTGTGCGTTACAGTTGGATGGATGAAGGAAAAGAAGGGTTTGTTTGAGTCAATTCGTCCAATGCTAGAACTGAGTTTCGACGGCTAAGGTGGGATGCATTTGCTGAGATTTCCCTTGAGAAAATGGTGCAAACGGCACTGGGTAGAGTCCGATTAGTTGCATTGCACATGGAGGTACACCTAGGTGACGATTGGCATTGACTTGGGCATTCGAAAGTCTGATCTTATATCCCTGCAACAAAGAAACAACAATACTAGGCCAAGATACGTCAAGTTCATTAGTATTAAAATTTGCCTTAGTATAAAAACTCACTTCTCTTATTATTTTTCTCTCACTTTTTTCACTGTCACTTTTCTTTTCACTCTTATTTTTCTTTTCACACTCGTGTTTTCTTTCACTCTTTTTTTCAACATCTTTTTTTGAACTCTCAGCCTCACAATTGTTTTTCAACTCACACTCTCTTTTTCTTGAGGTTTCATTATTTCTTTCTTCCTCAATCTCACTCTCACTCTTTCTTGTTCGCTCAACCTCACTTTTGCTCTCACTTTTTTTACAATCTCACTTTCTCTCTCTTTTTTTTGATCAACCTCACTTTTCAACTTCAGTTGGTCCTCATGTACCTGTGTTGGAGTTAAAGGAGCAAGTTTCATTCTTTTTCCATCGTTTTCAAAACTATACATGTTTCTAAACCCATCATAGATCACTCTCCTATCACACTGCCACAGCCTTCCCAACAAAATATGGTTAGCATGCATAGGCACAACATCACAAAATACCTCATCCTTGTACCTCCCAATTGAAAAAGAAACTAGCACTTGCTTATTTATCCTAACCTCCCCACAATCATTCAACCACTGCAACTTGTATGGTCTAGGGTGTTTCAAAGTAGGTAAATTCAATTTCTCAAATAAAGTAGTGCTAGCAACATTAGTACAACTCCCTACATCAATAATCATACTTCATACCTTGTTGTTGATGTGGCATCTAGTACGAAAAATGTTCTCTCTTTGCTGCTCTATACCATCCATCTTAAATTCTATATTGGGAGCACGCCTAACAACAAGACACTCGTCATACTCTTCATTCTTATTGTACCTATTCTCAATACTAGGCTCACGTCTCCTCCTATCTCTCCCACTTTGCAAATTTCTAATTAATGCACCTTGTTGTTCCATCTTATCCCTCACTACCCCCAACTTCAAATTTAACATTTCAAACATTTGTTGCATGGAATGCAACAAAAAGAATGAATTGTCTGACATCCCCTTTGGTTATGAGTCACTTTAATGGGACATCGTATGTGCTGCACCAAAAATAATGTTAGTGGAAAAAGACCTCACAGGCTCTCCCTCACGTGTTTACACTCAAATAATGGCACTCCACTTGTATTTCACTCTTAATTCATTCGTGGAGTGCTCTGTTAAAGTCTTCTCTCTCTTGCTCTCTCTCTAAGGGGTGATAGAGGTGAAGTTTTTTCTTGCTCTTGGCAAGGGTCCTGATCCTTAGGTTGAGGAGCTTAGTTTTAGCTTGGTTTTTTCTTCTTTCTTCTCTCTTAAGCCACGGTCGCTGAAGCTAGCCAGGGAGTTTCAAATCCAGAAGTTATTCCAAAAGAAGAAGTTAGTGGAGAGAGTTGGAAGTAAACAAAGACTCAAGGGAGAGGATATGGGGTAGATAGAAGAAATGGCAGACTCCATACTAGAAAAGTGGGACAAACCCAAACTCACTGATGCTGAACAAGCGGAGGTGCAGATTGACCTGTCCGCTGATGGCATAGCCTTTAGACGAGGCACTCTCTGCCTGTTGGGTCTTATTGTGGCAGATAAGGTGGTCAATAAGGAAGCTTTCAAAGCAACCATGGTCCAAATTTGGAAGATACGAGGTGAAGTTCAATTTAAATGAGTGGGCACCAATCTGTTCCTGATCAAGTTCCAAGACGCAAGTGACATAGCTAAGGTAAAGCTAGGAAGACCTTGGCAGTTTGACCGTAACTTAATCTGTCTTGAGGACTATAATGGCTTGGTTGCACCAGGGGAGATGGTTTTTGACAAAGAACCCATGTGGGTGTAGATGCATAACATCCCCCTAGGTGGCATGACCAGGAAGGTGGGAAGAAACGTAGGAGAGCTAGTAGGCGAAGTGCTAGAAGTTGATGTTGATAAAGAAGGAGTTGGCTGGGGGCCCTATCTACGGATTAACATTTCTGTTAATATTACAAAACCCCTGATGAGGGGTGTTGTGAGTTCCTTTAATGGTAACCGAGTATGGATCCCTTTTAGGTATGAAAGGCTGCCCTCTTTCTGTTTTAGCTGTGGCATCATCAAGCATGGAGCAGCAGGGTGCGAGAAGACGACTCAAATTAGATCCATGCATGGGAAGGAGGAGCTCCAGTATGGGGCATGGCTATGAGCTTCTTATCAGAAGCATCCCAACAGGGATGTGCCGGGTGGACTCGCCGGAGAGGGAGGCACTCCGGAAAGAAATGCTGGGCGTAAGGGCGATGATGATGACGTGGCCCAGTCTTTTCTACCACAGGAGAAGATGTCAACTAGCCCTGACATGGTGGAAGACACACGGCTCAACCCCAGAAGCCAAGATTTCCCACGTGGGGGTCTGCCAACTACGATACGACAAGACTGCACTAGCCCACTACCAGGTATGCCTGAACCACTTTGCCCTGAGGGACTTTCCAAGGAAGGGGAGACAGCTAGATTAGGAAACCATATGATAGGTCTTACTGACTATGGTAGGGGAAAAAGAGGGAATGGAAAGTCAGTAGGTAGCGAGGGGCAAAAGGAAAATCAGGACCCTATCACGGGACTTGGTACCAGTTCCCAACAGAGCTCTAAGGCTTGAGGCATGACCAAGAGGGACCTTAGTATCCTAAGTGAACGTGACATGAATAACACTATGGTTGCCAATGAATAAAGGAGGGGTAGAACATGGAAAAGAAGGACCCATATTGAATGCTACAAGCCCCCTAACCTGGATGAAATAGTGCAGGTTTGTGATAGACAGGTTAGCACAACTACTAAAAAAATTAAAAGACCAGGCATACATAACATGTCGACGAGGAAGAAACTGAAAGCTACCATGATGTTGGTAGATGAAAACATGAGTGAAGAGGCAGAGGCTGGAGAACACAGCCCTGCCTAATAAAATGAAGTGCATCAGTTGGAACTGCTGTGGGCTTGGGAACCCACGGGGAGTTGGAGCACTTCGTGACCTGGTCAAGAAGGAAGTTCCCATGGTTTTGTTCCTACAGGAAACAAAACTACATGTTACGAAAATGGAGCTTGTAAGAAGAAAGGTGGGATTTGAGTGCTGTTTTGCAGTAAGTTGTGAAGGGAGGAGTGAGGGGTTGGCACCATTGTGGCAGAAGGAAACAAAACTTAGTATACAAAGTTTCTCAAAGAACCATATAGATGCTAGGATTTATAATGAAAAGGCTGATAGACAGTGGCACTTTACAGGTGTGTATGGCCATCTTGAGATTGAACTGAGGCAGGAAACGTGGAATTTGATTAAAACCCTGAAGGGAGTAGACACTGAACCTTGGTTGGTATGTGGGGATTTTAATGAGGTGCTATGTTGGCAGGAAAAGAGGGGTGGCAAAGGTAGACCTGAACAACAGATGAAGCATTCAAACAGCTTATAGATGACTGCTCATTAATTGACTTGGGGTATGAGGGCCACCCTTTCACTTGGTGTAATAGAAGTGAAGCCCCACACTCTGTCAGTGAAAGGCTTGATAGATTCTTAGCAAATCAAATATGGCTAGACAGTTTCTAGAATTATATAGTGGTGCATGGGATGGCAGCCTACTCTGACCACCTCCCAGTTATCTGTTATTCAAGCAGTGAAAAGAGAAGCATTAGAGGCAAACTGTTTAGGTTCGAGGCCATGTGGGCTGAGGATGAGGACTATGAGAGAGTTATAGCTGACTCATGGAAGTGTGACATAGGTGATAACCCTATGAACAAATTCAAGACACAAGTTGAGGCCTGTTCTCAAAACTTAACACACTGGAACAAGATCAAGTTTGGAAGGGTGCAGAAGAAGATACAACAAGCTAGGGACCACTTACAGCAGGTGCAGGATAGAGACCCCTACCATATCCAAGTGGAGGTGCACCAAGAAGCTCGAAACAAACTGCAAATCTGGCTGGAAAGGGAGGAGATTTTATGGCATCAGAGAGCTAAGTCACTATGGCTGCAAGGGGGTGATCAGAATACTAAGTATTTTCACCATAAGGCTTCCTTGAGAAGATCTAAAAAGTGGATAAAGGCCTTAAAGAATGAATCAGGTGACTGGCAAGATGGACAAGGAAGGGATGTAGTGATCATGAACTATTTCCAAAACCTATTTTCAGCAAGGTCTCAGAATCCTAGCTTAGAATTCTTAGCTGGCATGGAGGGTAGAGTGACTGAGGAGATGAATCAGGACCTGTTGAAAGAATTCAAAAGAGAAGAAGTAAAGGATGCTCTGGACCAAATGCACCCTACTAAGGCACCTGGACCTGATGGCCTTCCTCCTATATTCTATCAGAAGTATTGGCACTTAGTTGGGAAGTCTACGACTGATGCTGTGATGCAGGCCCTGCAAAGTGGTACCCTCCCACTTACCATCAACCACACTTTCATTACTCTAATCCCAAAGAAGAAGAAGCCTGAAAAGATTACTGAGTTCAGGCCAATTAGCTTATGTAATGTGGTATACAAATTGATTTCGAAGGTCCTGGCTAATAGACTCAAACCAATCCTGACTCAGGTTATTTCAAGCTCCCAAAGTGCTTTTGTCCCTGGAAGGTTAATCAGTGATAATGTGCTGGTGGCATATGAGGTTATCCATTATCTGAGAAATAGAAGACAAGGAAAGGAAGGCTACATGTCTATCAAACTAGATATTAGCAAGGCCTATGATAGGCTTGAATGGGGATACTTGGAGGCAGTGATGAGTAGAATGGGGTTTCACCCTAGGTGGATTCAACTAGTCATGATCTGTGTTAGGACAATCTCCTTTTCAGTTTTAATAAATGGAGAACCAAAGGGCCCTATCCATCCCTCTCGAGGCATAAGGTAAGGAGACCCTCTGTCTCCTTACCTCTTCCTCATAGGAATTGAAGGACTGAAACAAGCAGAGCTATCCAGGAGCATAGCTGGGGTCAGAAGATGTAGAGGGGCACCAAGGATCTCGCATTTGCTGTTTGCAGACGACAGTGTACTCTTCTGCAAAGCCAATAGGATAGAGAACAACCACATACAACAGCTATTGGAGCAGTATGAAGAGGCTTCAGGGAAAAAAGTAAACAAAGACAAAACTTCCATGATATTCAGCAAGAATGTGGATTCTAACCAACAGAGGGAGTTACTGAGCTTTTGGGGGTTCCAACAAATTCAGCAATATGATAGATACCTGGGCCTACCTCCTCTGGTAGGTAGATCAAAGACAAGAGCTTTTTCAGATATTAAGCACAAGGTGTGGACTAAGCTACAAAACTGGAAAGAGAAGTTGTTGTCTCAGGGAGGGAAGGAAGTATTGATAAAGGCAGTGGCACACTCCATCCCAACCTACACTATGAGCTACTTCAAACTACCGGGAAGCCTCTGTCATGAGTTGGAAGAAATGATGGCACGTTTTTGGTGGGGACAGAAAGAGGAAGAACACAAAATCCATTGGGTAAGCTGGACCAGGATGTCTGACCATAAGCAGGCTGGAGGACTAGGTTTCAAAGACTTGAGGACCTTTAATGATGCCCTTCTTGCCAAACAAGGGTGGAGAATCATGCAGGAACCAGCTACCTTGATCCATAAAGTATTCAAAGCAAGGTACTTCCCAAATGAGGCCTTTCTTAAGGCAAAACTAGGCTTCAATTCGAGCTTTGCATGGAAGGGGATCTGGGAAGCAAAAAAATTGTTAGCTCTGGGCTGCAAGTGGAGAGTGGGATCAAGACAGATAATTAAAGTATGGGAAGATAACTGGATACCTAGGCACCCCCCTCTGGGCAGGAATGAAGTAACTGCAACAATCTGTGACCAGGATGCAATAGTCGATAGCCTAATAGACTCTTAGACTAAGTGGTGGGATGCAGAAAAGGTAAGGACCCTACTACCAGCACGAGCAGCAGATGAAGTCCTTAAAATAGTGCTAAGCAACAGCAAACCAGAAGACAAGATGATCTGGGATCCTAAGCCTCATGGTAGGTTTACTGTCAAGAGTGCATATCGGGTCTTCAAAGAGGGAAAAAGGAACAGGATAGACAGTGAGGGCTCAAGAAGAATGGGGAGGCAAAAGCTGTGGAAGGACCTATGGAGCCTGAAGATCCCAGCCAAAGTCAAAATTTTTGCATGGAAGGCCTGTAAAGAAAGCCTGCCAACAAAGCATAACCTGCTGGTAAAAAAGGTTCTGAGTGAAGACGTGTGTAAGATGTGCAACACAGAAACTAAGGATGTAGCTCATGCTTTGTGCTTCTGCCCTTCAATAAGAGAGGCTTGGGAAAAACAGTTACCTGTTATCTTCAACTCTGACCTACCAAGGATGTATGGGGATATTGCTGGCTTTATCAGTGGTCTACAACAGAAAGAGCAGTTAGAGTTGTTCTTCCTAGTCTCATGGAGTTGCTGGTATAGACGAAATGTTTCAACCTTTGAAGACAAAGTCATTCAGATTGAGCAGGCCATAGCCCATGCCCTGGCTGTCCAGCATGTTTATAAGGCAACTCGTGGCCAACCTTTGAAAGCTGTGAGGCACCACTGCCGCTGGGAGTTTCCCCCACCAGGAGCTTTCAAGTTGAATGTGGATGGGGCTACTTTCTTGAACCAACATAGTGCAGGCATTGGGGCCATATTGAGAGACAGTAAAGGGGAGGTGCTAATGGCAGCAAGTAAGAAGGAACATGAAGTCAGGGATGCAACAAGTATTGAGATGCTTGCAATCTTCAGGGGACTACAGCTGACTGCTCACCTAGGAATTCAACATCTCATTATGGAAAGCAATGCACTGACATTAGTTCAGGAGCTGCAGAAACCAGAACCATCAATGGCATTGGTTGGGAACGTGATCAGGGACACTAAAGAGCTTATGAGCCTCTTCAGTACGTGCGAAGTTAGGTATACTATGAGCCTTTTCTTTCATTCTTCAAATTTTAGCCCACAGATGCCATACCATTGGTTTCCCACATGCCTAAGATGTGCCATACGCCCCTTATCTAGCCTTGGATGTGCCATACGCCCCTTATCTAGCCTTGGTTAAGCTCGTAACTGGAGTTAAGGGCATTAATCAACTTACAAGTGATTAATCATCTTTAAACCATCTTCCAAACTAAATTTCATTTTTAATTCTTAATCTCCTTTTTTATATGGGCTTTATTACTCTTATTGTTTTGTTTTGCACCGTTCTTTCAGTGAATTAGAAGATTAGACTTGATCAACCCCATTTCAATACAAGGAAAGTCATGCCAATGCGCAAGCACCGCCAATCGCCACCTTTGTGCACCTCCACGTCCATTGCAACAAATCGGACTGTAGCCTATGCCGTTTACACCATTTTCTCGAGGGAAATCACATCAATGCATCCCACCTTAGCATTGGATGAATTGACTCAAAGAAACCCGTATTTTCTTTCTTTCTTCCAATTGTAACCCACAGACACCATACCATTTGTTTACCTCCAGCCCAGGATGTGCCATACTCCCCTTATCTACCCTTGGTTAAGTTGGTAAACGGAGTTAATGGCATTGAAAGACTTACAAGTGATTAATCATCTCTAAACCATGTTTCAAACTTAATTTCCTTTTTAATTCTTTCTCACCAATTTTATATGGACATTAATACGTTTATTTTTCATTTGCCATCATTCTTAGAGTGAATTAGAAGATTAAACTTGATTCACCACCTTTCAATACGAGGAAAGTCATTCCAATGCCAAAGTCATCGCCAATTGTCCTATAGGTGCACCTCCATGTGCATTGCAGCTAATCAGACTCTTGCCTATGCTGTTTACACCATTTTCTAGAGAGGAATCTCATCAAATACATCCCACCTTAACCGTCGTAACTTAATTCTAGCATTGGACGAATTGACTCAAAGAAACCCATCTTTTCCTTCAATCTTCCAATTGTAACCCACATATGCCATACCATTATGTTCCCTCAAGCTCAAGATGTGCCATAAGCCCCTTATCTAGCCTTGGTTAAGCTTGTAACCAGAGTTAAGGGCATTAATCAACTTTCAAGTGATTAATCATGTCTAAACCATGTTTCAAGCTCAATTTCATTTTTAATTCTTTCTCTCCATTTTTGTTTCCCATCATTCTTAGAGTGAATTAGAAAATTAGACTTGATCCACCACATTTCAATACAAGGAAAGTCATTCCAATGCTCAAGTCACTGCCAATCGCCACCCAGGTGCACCTCTGATGAGTGTGCGAAAGTGCGCTCTAAATACCCTATCATTGCTAAAATGCAAAAATGTGAATAGAAATCATAGGAATTAATGTATATTCTTAAATTGAATTTCTATTTATATTGGGATACTCTTAAGCAGATTTTTTATGTCTAATTTCAGAGTTTATAAAAGAGCAAGTCAAGCCCAGTCAAATTTAAAGAAGGACATTCCTGGGGTTTGAGAGCAATTTGGAAGAAAAGAAAAAGAAAAAAAATCACAAAATGGAACCACAAGAAGTCCAAGTTTGAAATTTGTTAGGAGACAGTCTGGATATACTTTAGTCTTTTGACTGAATTTTTTTATTCACATATTGAATTGATGTGATTCTTGATGCATTAGAAAGCTATCTTAAAGGGCTATAACTTTGTCTCTAATAAGGATTTCCAAATTTGAACTCCTGAAGAGCGTACGTGGCTGCCAAGATAAGTCCTAAAATTTAGGCGATTTTTTTATGCGGAAATTAAGAGGACATTAGGGTTTCTTTCCTACCCTATATAAGCATATCATTAGCACGAAATGGGGGGAGGGGGAGAGGCACAAGAGGCAGATCTAAAGAGAGGAGAAAATCACTTCCATGGCCACCGTTCGCTTCAGTTTTCTCTAGAGATTTTTGTTGTCTAGTATATTTATGGGTAACTAAATTCTCAAGTAGGGTTAGGGATGAACTTGCACATTAGATGGTACTTCTAATTTATTTTTAATTCATGTATTTGATTTTTAATTGCTAAAACTCTTTTGTTTTATCATTCTCAATTCATCGATGGTGTTTTCTTCTCCGAATAATCATAGAATTTATTCTGTTTTTGGATTCAATCATGCTTTTTCTATTGAATGGATTAGTTCTTTGATTATGTTTGGATCAATTATTTATCTATATTGATTTAGTTTTTTGCTGCAATATCGCTTCCTGAGTATATTGTCGTCAGTGGATTTTCTCAATAGGGGTAGTAATTTACGTTTTTTAAAAGTGGTGAATGTTTTCTCAAAGAGTTAAATTTGATTTAATTTTGGTTTATAAATCTGTACCTTCCGATTGGAAATTTCGGGAATTGAGTTCCTAATTAAGTTATCCAATGAATTAAGAATAATTAAAATACCGGATTTGTGCAAGGGATTCCCGACGCTCTACTGTTCGTCAAATTTGAGTACTTTTTCCGTTAATCACTTTGCTTCACTTTAATTTACATTTAAAATTAATCTTTTTTCTGCACTACTTATTTAATATTTTTCTTTAGTTTCTTTGTTCCTCTTGTTATTCTTTTAATTTGTCTCCCTGTGGAATTAACATCCCAAAGTTTTGCTACAACTACTGCGTTATTTTTTGGGCGTAATCAAATTTTGGCGCCGTGGCTTGGTAGACGGTAGAAGAATTGTGAGAGAGTTTTTCTTTTTAACAGTAAAGGCAGTAACTTCGTTCCCTCTGTTAACTTGCTGCATCTTTATTTTATTTTCTTTTTTTTTTGTAGTTTTTTTTTTTTTTAGTGTTGCGTTTTTCTCTACCTTGCATGCACAGGTATAGAGACGCCTTGGGTCGGTTTGCTTGTAGACCTGTGTTAGAGTCAGAGTTTAATTTTTCTGATCATTTGTTTGATAATTCTTCTAATTCTGAGAAAATGAGTGAACATGATGATTAACCCACTAGGACCCTTCAGGATTACCTCCACCCTACATGCACAACCACACCATCATGCATCATGTTTCCAGCTAATATTCGCCAATTGGATTTTAAAACAGGGATGATACAGTTACTCCCTACTTTTCATGGCTTGGAAAATGAAAATCCATATGTGCACATTAGGGAGTTTGAGGAAGTAGTTGCGACTTTTCATAGTCAAAATGCAATTGATGACATTGTGAGACTTAAGTTCTTTCCTTTCTCTTTGAAGGATAGAGCTAAGAGTTGGCTATATTCATTGAGACCACGATCTATTAGGTCATGAAATGAGATGACTCAGGTCTTCTTTAATAAATACTTTCCCCAACATAAGACCAATGCTTTAAAAAGGCAAATCTCCACCTTTGTGCAAAAGGACAGTGAGATTTTGTATCAATGTTGGGAGAGATTTAAGGAGCTATTGAGTATATGTCATCACCATGGGTATGAGAATTGGTGCTTAGTGAGCTATTTTTATGAGGGACTTACACCTAGAGAGCGTCAATTTGTGGAGATGATGTGTAATGGTGAGTTCTTAAAAAAAGATCCTGATGAGGCCATAGAATACCTCAATGAGCTTGATGAAAAAGCTCACACTTGGACTGGACCTAGTGCTACTGAGAGCACAAATAGGTCACGATCTGCAGGAAACCTAAATGGTGGTGGAATTTACCATCTCGGGGAAGAGAATAAAGGCTAAGGTTGAGATACTCACTAGGGAGCTAGAGGTGTTAAAGAATAAAGACCTAAAGCCAACACACGTGGCTAATCATGCAGAGTCTTTTAAACCATGTTTTGTGTGTGGGGGTAGATCACCTAGCCCAAGAGTGTCCCCCACATTTGCTGAGATAAAAGGGATGTATAAGGAACAATGTAATGCCTTAGGTATGTACATGAAGCCTGTTGTACCTTTCTCTGATACCTACAATCCTGGGTGGTGTAATCACCCCAATTTTAGTTGGAAATCTGAAAACCAGCCACCTGCACAGCCCCCTAGATCATATCCTGCACCATATCATGCACATTCATCTTCTAGGAGCCCTTTAGAAGATACTTTACATACTTTTATTGAGGCACAGAGTAAAACTAATCAAAAGTTTGAATCTTTAATTATGCAGGTTGTTGAAGAAACCAAAGAGATAAAGAGTCATATATCCAAGATAGTGAGCTCCTTGAGTGTGAATGAGCGTGACAAGTTTCCTTCTCAAGCTCAATCCGCACCCGAAGGTCATCATGTGGCACAAAAAAATCTGAAAGAGGTCAATGCCATTGTGACAAGATGTGGTAAGTCCTTACACATCCAAACAACTGATAAACCAAAGGATGTTGAAGAGGAATGTGACGCCCCTAAATCCCACGTACATACATGGGGAAATCAAGACGTCGGGATGAAGACAATACAGGTCACCCCCTATTGCCAAGTGCCAAGTGTGTGTACATGCAACAAGTGTGCAAGAGAAAACACACAGTGGATAAACAAAGTCATTTAACTAAGTACCAGAATTTTTTCTATGTTTAATACAAACCCGTTCAAAACATACATAATAAAATATTACAAGCCACAAATATTGTTTCAAACCAAACTACAAAGTATAAACTCCAAATCAATACTCCGGCTGAGCCGCCTCCTCGATCTCTGCATCAAAATCTACGGTACCAAAAATGGTGTCGCAGGTAAGTAAAGATCCAGATGCTACTAGATAAAAACATATTAAACTCAAACAATATGCATGAAAAAATGCAAATGCACATAACCCATAAAACCACATTTTTCCATGCACGCCAAAAACCCATTTTGGCCCAAAAGATATCCTTTAAAACCAGTCCTTGCCATTATCCTAGATAATGGCCCAAAACAAGAAACCATCATTTTCCCAGAAAATGTATCACCAAGCCTCAAACATAACCTCGCCATTTTCCCAGAAAATGGCCGGTTGACTCACTCAAAAAATGAGTAGCACTAAAGCTATCCCAAGTGTAGGAGGATGTTGTGTAATAATTAGGAATAAATTCCTAGATCGTCTCCTCAGGAAAAGTTACTTAGAAAGCAAACTCGTTGAAAAAGGTGAAAAACTTCACAAGAGAAAATAAAATGATGGTATGTGCAATGGATGGGAGAGGACACTAGTCTTGGACTAGATTCATATTTTTGGATTTTGATTGTCGGATCGGAATGTAAATGACTAATAGATTAAACTCAGAAATTGATAAAACTAAATTAGGAAGTAATTGACAAAACATGCACTGAAATTGAAAAGCCCCAAAATCAATGTTCTAGGGTTCATCATTATGTTCAAATCACAAATTCTCAAATTAAACCACCGTAATTATAATCACTACTAAAATGAAAGTTTAACAAAACGATAAAAATAAATAACATGAATTGAATGAATAACAAATAAATTTCTCAAACGTCTAAATCAAAATTCTCTAAAATAATTCAGAAACTCAAAACTGAAATGAAATAGCAAGTAGGGAATTGAAAAGATCAAGCCAGTTGAATGGAGATGAAGATTCGAAGCGGTGGAGGAGGCTGAGCTGCAGTGGCAATTGGACCCCTCAAGGAGTTCTTCAATCTACTGCAGTGTGAGTGAATGATCCAGTGGAAATTGTGTAGCTGCATGAATGATCGATTGAATGAATCCTCCTCTTCGAATCTGAACGAAAATCAAAGGAAAAATGAATTCTAAGTGTTTCTCTACTCAAAAACCGAGTTTTCCAGCCCAAGAGTCGTCCTAAGATGTAAAAAAAACATATATATACTCTGACGGCGAAATGAACCCTGATTTGTAAAAATGCGATATTCGCTCGAGCGGAATGTCGAGCGAACATCGAGCGTTCGACTCTGCCTGAATTCGCTCGAGCGGAGGCATGCCTCCGCTCGAGCGATCTCTTTTCCCGCATCTCGCTCGAGCCCACTGTAGAGCGGAAGTCGAGCGTTTGAATCTGCCTGACTTCGCTCGAGCGGCCAGAAGCCGATGCTCAAGCGAAATGTACCATAATCCATATTAATTGGCAGTTGATAAAATTTGAGCAGAAATTCATGCTTTTAATCAATTAAAATCACAACTTTGATTTATTCATTTTTCCATATAAAACCAATGATAAAGTAATGAAAGAATTAATATATATTGGTTCCAAAAGCATTAAAAATGCAATAATTCAACTCAATCACACGCCCCAACTAGCATTTTGCTAATCCTTGAGCAAAATAGTGAAAATTAAGTGAGATGAATATTGCATAAAGATCGAAATTCAAACAAAAACAATCAAACACAATTCTGAATTCTCACAAAAGTGACACGTTACTACTCAACCCCCAAGGGTTATACCCACCAAGACTATCTTAACAATCTTTCAAATAGAATTAAGGCAAATGTCTCAGAACTCAAATGTGTGTGTGGAGCTAGATCGGTTGTGTGTTCCTCATTACTAGCCATGATTTGCCATAGGATTTTTCAACCTTAAGATTAATCATTGCTGATTCTAACTACCTCAAAGCCCAAGGGTCTAGTAGTTTTCACGCCAGCTCTGTTTTTAAAGGTTGGACACTCAACCCCCAAAGTCTTGGGTAACTGTTTCTAGCCCTTTTTACTTAGGAAAGTTCACTAAGTTGTCTTTATTCCTTTTCTCTCCCTTTTTTTTTTCTTCTTTTTTTTTTTTCTTTTCAAATCCTTTTTTTCTTTTCTTTTTTTTTTTTGGCATGGCTCGGTAGTCCTGCAGTTTACTTCTCCAGCGTTAAATCAATGAATGGTAAATAAGGAACACTACAAGCGTAAGCATGTGCAAAATGTCCTTCAAAATTTGCCTTTTGGTCTACAAAAATTTTATCAAGTTTCATCTCAATAAGCATAACATCCCGGTGTTTCAAGCCACATATCAACAAAATATGATGCATCAAAAATCATGCTCTATGTTTAAGCTTGAAAATAAATCTTCACAAATGATCCCGCTCAACTACTCCACCAGGATGCTCAAATTTCACAAATCTTCTTTTTATTTATTTATTTATCTTTTTTTTTTAAACTGTGCACACATGCTACCCCCCAACTAGTGAGAGACATAGTCCTCAATAAGTCAAACGAAAGAAAAGAAAGTGCGCAGAACTAAGCAAGCAAAACAAACAATCAACATGAAATATAAAATCAAAGCAAAAGAACAAATAAAAACAAAGCAAGTAAAGAAAACTGTAAAGAAGGAGAAGCAAATCAAAACACTTCCCTGGGGTCTTGCACAAGCAAGATCTCTTCATGTGGATCAAAGACCTTCATAAATGACTTTAGACGTTGTCCGTTGATAGTGAAGCTATTACCATTCTTCGGATTGACAATGTCTACCGCACCATGAGGATGAACAGTCTTTACAATGTATGGCCCACTCCATCGGGACTTCAACTTTCCAGGAAAAATGTGCAAGCGAGAGTTGTAAAGAAGAACTTCCTGGCCAAGTGTGAAATGCTTTGGATGAATTTTCTGATCATGCAGAATTTTCATGCGTTCCTTTGCAATCTGAGCGTTGTCATAAGCATTCCGACGAGCTTCATCCAATTCATTGATCTGCAATTTTCTCAACCCTGAAGCTTCATCAAGTGACATGTTAACATGTTTTATGGCCCAAAGAGCTCGATGCTGAATATCAACAGGTAAATGACAAGCTTTACCATAAACTAATAGATAAGGAGACATCCCTAGATTTGCTTTAAAAGCTGTCCTATAAGCCCACAAAGCATCAAGAAGTTTAACCGACCAATCTTTCCTATTAGGCTTGATGTTTTTCTCTAAAATAATTTTTATCTCTCTGTTTGCCAATTCAGCTTGCCCATTTGTTTGAGGGTGATAAGGGGTAGAAACTCTGTGTGTAATACCATATTTATTCACAAGTGTAGAAAATGGTTTGTTGCAAAAATGAGAACCCCCATCACTTATAATAACTTTTGGCATGCCAAAACGAGCAAACAAAGATTGCAAAAATTTTAGGACAACATGATGGTCATTTGTTTTGCAAGCAATGGCCTCCACCCATTTTGAAACATAATCCACAACTAAAAGAATATATGTGTTTCCAAAAGAAACCGGAAAAGGTCCCCTGAAGTCTATTCCCCAACAATCAAAAATTTCTAAAGTCAGAATAGGGGAAAGAGGCATCATGTCTCTTTTGCTAATGGATCTCAATTTTTGACAAGGCTCACAAGCCTTGCAAAAATTATAAGCATCTTTAAACATGGAAGGCCAGTAAAAACCACTTTGCAAAATTTTTGAAACTGTTTTCTTTGCTGAAAAATGACCACCACATGCTCCCATATGACAAAATCTCAAAACAGAAGAAAACTCATCATCAGGAATGCATCTTCGAATCAATTGGTCCGAACAATATTTAAAAAGATATGGATCATCAAAATAAAAGTGTCGTACCTCAGAGAGAAACCGACGCTTATCTTGGGTGGACCATTCAGAAGGCATTCTCTCAGTCACCAGATAATTGACTATGTCAGCATACCAGGGAGCTCTATCAACCACAAACAGCTGTTCATCCGGGAAACTATCATCAAGAGGAAGGCTGACATTTGAATAAGGAGATGATGACAATCTAGAGAGGTGGTCAGCTACCACGTTTTCAACTCCTTTCTTGTCCTTAATGTTGATGTTGAACTCTTGAAGTAATAGAATCCAGCGAATCAAGCGTGGCTTTGCATCTTTCTTAGCCAACAAATACTTAAGAGCAGAGTGGTCAGTGAAAATAGTAACAGGAGAACCAAGAATATAAGTCCGAAATTTATCAAGTGCAAAAACCACTGCAAGCAATTCTTTTTCAGTAGTGGTATAATTTTTCTGGACATCATTCAAGGTCCTACTAGCATAATAAATCACAAATGGCCTATTATCCACCCGCTGCCCCAAAATAGCTCCTAAGGCATAGTCACTAGCATCTGTCATAATCTCAAAGGGAAGGTCCCACTGCAGAGGTTGCACAATAGGTGCAGTGGTAAGCGATTTCTTAAGGGTATCAAAAGATTTTTGGCACTCATCAGTCCAAACAAATTCAATATCATTTTGTAAAAGAGTGCACAAAGGTTTTGCAATAGAACTAAACCCTTGAATAAACCGTCTATAAAAGCCAGCATGACCAAGAAAAGAACGAATATCCCTAACTGTCCTAGGAATAGGAAGTTTAGATATTAATTCAATCTTTGCCTTGTCAACCTTTATGCCCTCAGAAGAAACAATATGACCAAATACAATGCCCTGAGTGACCATAAATTGGCATTTCTCCCAATTAAGTAAAAGATTTTTTTCCTCACATCTCTGGAGAATACGTGCCAAATTATGCAAATAACTCTCAAAGGATTTTCCAAAAACAGAGAAATCATCCATGAATATTTCACAAATGTCATCAATCATATCAAAAAAAATACTCATCATGCATCTCTGAAAAGTAGTTGGAGCATTACACAAACCAAAAGGCATTCTAGTAAAAGCAAAAGTGCCAAAAGGACAGGTGAAAGTAGTTTTCTCCTGATCCTCAGGTGCTACAGCAATTTGATAATAACCAGAATGGCCATCCAAGAAACAATAATATGCATTACCAGCTACTCTTTCCAAAATTTGATCCAAGAATGGTAAAGGAAAATGATCCTTCCTACTGGCTGAGTTAAGTTTTCTATAGTCAATGCACATTCTCCAGCCAGTAACCATTCTAGTTGGAATCAACTCATTTTTATCATTTTTTATGACAGTCAAACCAGATTTCTCTGGTACCACTTGAGTTGGACTTACCCACTTACTGTCTGAGATGGGATAAATGATACCCACTGCGAGTAGCTTAAGCACCTCCTCTTTCACAACTTCCTTCATGGTAGGATTGAGCCTACGTTGAGCATCACGAACTGGTCTAGCATCGTCTTCAAGATGGATTCTGTGGGTACATACAGCGGCATCAATGCCTTTGATGTCAGCTATTGTCCAACCAATTGCGCCTCGATGCTTCCTTAATACTTCAATCAACTGGGCTTCATCCTTCTGATTTAGCTTTGAGGAAATCACCACCGGAAAAGTGCCTTCTTCAGGACCAAGGAACACATACTTTAAATCTTGAGGAAGCGGTTTCAGTTCCAACTGGGGAACTTATTCCTCTGAAGATCTAAGCATGTCTGGTGGTGGTAGAGCTTCAAACTGGGGTTTCCATCTTGCTCCCGCAAATTGTACTTCAAGTGGTAAAGATGAATCTGCAAAACACTCAAAAAAATCAAAGTCATCTTCATTGATATGATCAATTTTCTCATCAAGTAAAAATTCAGGTGTCTGAAAGATATAATCATCATCAGAGAATGGAGAAGTTGAGCAAATAAAATCTGTTGGTGTCAAACTCTCCACAGCATTCAAATCACTTATGTCATCAAAATGTGCTGGCATCTTGCAAGCGTTGAAAACGTTCAACTCAAGTGCCATGTTCCCAAAGGTAAGCTTCAAAACTCCACTTTTGCAATTGATCAATGCATTTGATGTAGCTAGAAATGGTCTTCCTAGGATGACAGGAGCTTGATAAATAGTGGAGACCGGCTGCTGCATGTCAAGAACCACAAAATCCACTGGGTAGTAGAATTTGTCCACCTGGACCAACACGTCCTCCACAATACCTCTCGGTACCTTAACTGATCTATCAGCCAGCTGTAGCATGATGGAGGTCTTTTTCAGCTCACCCAATCCCAACTGCTCATACACTGAGAACGGTAGCAAGTTCACACTACTCCCCAAATCAAGTAAAGCTCTCCCAATGAGTGATTCACCAATCATAATGGAAATGTTGGGAGAGCCAGGATCTCCAAACTTTTGAGGAGTCTCGCTCAATATCAATGCACTAACTTGCTCTGTTAGGAAGGCTTTCTTCTTCACATTCAACTTCCTCTTCACTGTGCACAAGTCCTTCAAAAATTTTGCATATGAAGGCACTTGTTGTATGGCATCCAAGAGTGGAATATTGATCTTCACTTGCTTGAAAATCTCTTGGATCTCCGTGTGATACTTGTTCTTTTGGCCAGCTGCCAATCTCTGAGGATAGGGAACCACAGGTTGGTATCCCTTACTAGTCTCAACATCTGCACTCACAGGCTTCTTCAGCTCTGGTCTTACTACCTCTGGTTCTTTCTCAACTTCATCATTCTCTGTTACATCTTTAGGTGTAGGACCAACTACCTGTGTGTCTATAGGCATCTCTGGTTGGGGAACTTCCTTCCCACTTCTCAAAGTAAGAACTGCCTTCGCTGTCTCAATAACATCCCCTGAGACATTATGCACTTGCTGTTGTTGCTACCTATACACTTGAGAATTAGGCTGAGGGTGTGCTGGAAATTTCCCTTTCTCTAGGGTGCTCAAGGTTGTGCTCATCTTATTAATAGTGCTCGCAACTCATTTATGGCCTGAGTATTCTGATTATTTGTGGTGGCCTGAATCTGCATGAATTGCTTAAGTGTATTGGCCATCTGAGCCATACTGTCATCTAGAGTCTTCTTTGCAGATGATGAAGGCTGAGAACTCTGTGCAGCTACACGAGGCTGAAATCCAGGAGGAGCTACATAAGGATAGCTCTGAGGATTCTGATATGGTGGATACTGGTACTGAGGAGCACCCTGATTAAATGGCTACTGTTGAGGTGGTGGGGACCTACCAGGCTGATCATTTCTCCATGAGAAATTTGGGTGATTCCTCCACCCCGGATTATATGTGTTGGAGAAAGGCTGATTCTGTGCTATATTAACCCAATTAGCTGATTGCATCTGCTCAGACCCACCTTCTTGAAATACTGGCATAATCGGGCAGTCTTGGGTCTTATGGTTTGAATCAGCACATATAGAACATGCCTCTACTACTTTCACAGCCTTCACTTTTTCCATTTCCATTACCTCTAGTCTTCTAGTCAATGCAGCTATTCGGACTTGAACATCAGTGTCTTCCTTAAGCTCGTATCTACCCCCTCCAGAAATAGCCCTCAGTGGCTGTGCTGCTAATGGAACTCGATCAGTACGAGTGTTCCACTGTTGTGCGCTCTCAGCAAGGTAGTCAAAAAATGATAGAGCTTCATCAGGTTCCTTGCTGAAGAACTCCCCATTACACATTGTCTGAACAAACTGCTTGCATTCTGGAGTGAGACCAGTGTAAAAGTAGCTCACCAACCTCCAAGATTCAAAACCATGATGTGGACAAATGTTCACCAAATCTTTAAATTTTTTCCAACTGGCCTGAAAGGTATCATCAGGTCTCTGATTGAACTGGCTGATTTCCTCTTGCAAAAACTGAGTTCTCTGAAAAGGAAAATTTTTTTGTAAGAATTCACACTGCATATCAGACCAACTAGAAATAGAATTAGGCCTCAAAGAATTAAACCAAATCTTCGCTTTATCCTTTAAAGAGAAAGGAAATAAACGAAGTCTAATGAATTCATCAGTAACAGCCCTAGTGATAAAAGTAGTGCAAGCCAACTCAAAATCTGTCAAGTGCTAGTAAGGACTCTCAGAATCCATCCCGTGGAACTGAGGTATCACTAACATCATGCCATGCTTAATAGAGAAATTAGATGCATTTTCAGGTAAAACAATGCATGAAGGTGTAGTGGTGCGAGTGGGTTGCAAATAATCCTTAAGAGTGTGTGGTGCAGGTGCAACCATGTTTTCTGGTTCATTTTCAATTTCCTCACCTGACTCACTAATAGAAAAGACAAAAGAGCTATCTATCTCCAAACTGTGTATACTACTCTCAACACTCGATGTGACTCTATGCAACCTATTTGAACTGTCCCTCACCCATGACATGAAACATCAGTTTAAAGAGCATAATAAAAATAACAAGTTTAAATTTAAGTTAAAATACTTTCCCCGGCAACGGCGCCAAAAACTTGACTCACTCAAAAAATGAGTAGTACTAAAGCTATCCCAAGTGTAGGAGGATGTCGTGTAATAATTAGGAATAAATTCCTAGATCGTCTCCTCAGGGAAAGTTACTTAGAAATCAAACTCGTTGAAAAAGGTGAAAAACTTCACAAGAGAAAATAAAATGATGGTATGTGCAATGGATTGGAGAGGACACTAGTCTTGGACTAGATTTATATTTTTGGATCTTGATTGTCGGATCGGAATGTAAAGGACTAATAGATTAAACTCAGAAATTGATAAAACTAAATTAAGAATTAAACTAAATTAGGAAGTAATTGACAAAACATGCACTGAAATTGAAAAGCCCCAAAATCAATGTTCTAGGGTTCATCATTATGTTCAAATCACAAATTCTCAAATTAAACCACCGTAATTGTAATCACTACTAAAATGAAAGTTTAACAAAACGATAAAAATAAATAACATGAATTGAATGAATAACAAATAAATTTCTCAAACGTCTAAATCAAAATTCTCTAAAATAATTCAGAAACTCAAAACTGAAATGAAATAGCAAGCAGGGAATTGAAAAGATCAAGCCAGTTGAATGGAGATGAAGATTCGAAGCGGTGGAGGAGGCTGAGCTGCAGTGGCAATTGGACCCCTCAAGGAGTTCTTCAATCTGCTGCAGTGTGAGTGAATGATCCAGTGGAAATTGTGTAGCTGCGTGAATGATCGAATGAATGAATCCTCCTCTTCGAATCTGAACGAAAATCAAAGGAAAAATGAATTCTAAGTGTTTCTCTACTCAAAAACCGAGTTTTCCAGCCTAAGAGTCATCCTAAGATGTAAAAAAAAACATATATATACTCAGACGGCTGAATGAACCCTGATTTGTAAAAATGCGATATTCGCTCGAGCGGAGTGTCGAGCGAACATCGAGCGTTCGACTCTGCCTGATTTCGCTCGAGCGGAGGCATTTGGCTCGAGCGATCTCTTTTCCCGCATCTCGCTCGAGTCTACTGTCGAGCGGAAGTCGAGCGTTTGAATCTGCCTGATTTCGCTCGAGCGAAATGTACCATAATCCATATTAATTGGCAGTTGATAAAATTAGAGCAGAAATTCATGCTTTTAATCAATTAAAATCACAACTTTGATTTATTCATTTTTCCATATAAAACCAATGATAAAGTAATGAAGGAATTAATATATATTAGTTCCAAAAGCATTAAAAATGCAATAATTCAACTCAATCACCCGTAACCAATAACCAAAACTCGTTCCAATTATTGCATGCACCATGATCTCCCTTAGGGATCATCCGCACACTCTGGCTCATGTGCCACACCGCAGGTAACGACTACGCCTGTGACACCTAAATGAGCAATGCTCAGTTCTCGCGCCCAGCGCGTACCTAGACTAGGCCATCCTCTAGTCCCCGCCACTCTAGGGTCCACAGAGTCGACACGATAGCGTTACCATATCGTGCGATCCGGTCGTCACCCACCGACAACCCAGGGGATGTCACTCAGTATTATCCACTCTCGAGTGACTAGAGGAGCTCCACCAAGATAATACCTCATTTCAGCTTGGGGTCATGATACACACACACCCGAAAATCCATTTACACGAATAAAACCAGATTTTCTCAATTTAAACAAATAGACATGAATGCGTCATGCAATGCACGCCTCAAGATACGAATCCACCAACCAATCACAAAAACAACAAACCAAGCAACTCTGTCCTCAATCCATTCGACCCCAAGGATGCTGAGGTAATCAAGAGTCCAGTTAAGGTACCATTTCCTCAAGCTTTAAAATCTGGTATGCAAACTTTGGATCCTAGTAATGAAATCTTGGAGAACCTCAGGTAGGTAAAGATTAACCTTCCTTTTTTGCTTATTATTAAACAAGTTCCCACTTATGCAAAAGTTCTTAAAGATTTGTATACAGTTAAGAGGAAGCACCGTGTTAAGAAGACAACATTTTTGACAGAGCAAGTTAATGCTCTAATTGAACAACGAATTCCTCCTAAGTACAAAGATCCTGGTTGTCCAACCATTGCATGTAATATTGGGAATCATAAGTTTGGGCAAGCCTTGCTAGATCTAGGAGCTAGTGTTAATTTGATGCCTTACTCCATTTATTTGCAGCTTGGTTTGGGTGAAATTAAGGCCTACTTCTGTTGTGCTTCAGTTGGCTAATCATTCAGTTAAAAAATCGAGAGGGATAGTTGAGGATGTTTTGATCCAAATTGACAAGTTTTATTATCCTATTGATTTCTTAATTTTGGACACTCAATCAGTTGTTGAGTCTAACTCTAAGGTTCATCTCATATCAGATAGAGCTTTCCTTACTACAGCTAATGCACTTATAAATTGCAGGAATGGGTTGATGAAGCTATCTTTTGGAAACATGACCATGGAGGTCAACATTTTCCATATTGAGAAATAGTCAACAGATGACGAGTGCCATCAAATGTACATGATTGACTAACTCATAGACAAGGGAGTTCACACAACTCATGATTTTGATCCCCTTGAATATTCCCTTGTGAATTCTGATTTTGATACATCTGTTAGTGATTCATATGATGTTATTGATATTTGTGCTATTTTTTATGAAACTCAGGATTATGGCACACAGGCTTGGCAATAGAAATTTGAGAAGTTGCCTAAGAAATGTGGAAAATAGATTCCTGTAAGTATGAAAGCACCAAGAGTTAAATTGAAACTTTTGCCTAAGTCTAAAGTCTATAAGGTTAAAATGAAAACGTTTCATGATAAAAATATTCTTAGGAAGAGGTTTAAACCTAATGACCGAGTATACTTATATGATTTTGGATTTCACAAGCACCAAAGAAAACTTCGGTTTAGGTAGACTGACATCTTTGTAGTGAAGAATGGTTTTGTAAATGGGGCGGTAGAAATAGAAGATCCTAAGGATGGTCGGATCTTTAAAGTGAATGGTCAACGCCTTAAAGTATTAATTGATAGGCAAGTTTTAGAAATGGAATACATTCTACTTGTGGATCCAGTCTATCAACCTTGACCACACCAACCAGGTTTGTTTTTCTTTATTTATTTTGTTTTGCTTTGTTTTGTTTTTGTTTTTTCTTATTTTCTTTCTTTTCTTTTTTTTTTGCTCTTGTTTTCTTTGTTTTTGATTGCAGGATAGTTACATTTCTTAATTTCAGGTTACCATCTTTGGTGTTTAGCGAGCTACCCACGTCACTCATCAGGTGTATTCTACCATTTTCAGTTACTCCCCATTCAATTTTGATTCTTAAACATAGAGAAAATGTTTCATTTAAGTTGGAGGGTGGTGGTGCAAATTCAGTATTTAAAATGCTTATTGGAACTCTGTGGCATATTTTCACGTGTCAAATTTTTTTTTTAATTTGCATCACACTTGCATCATTTTCACATGTGTACTCATTCTCATTCATTGCCATCTTCATGAATTCACCAAACCCACCATAATCATTTTTGCTTAAGCATTCACAGAACCCTTAATGCACTTATCCAAGTTTTGTGGTAAGATGGTGGTTTGACACATGTAGCTAGAGAACTCTTTTGCTTAAGTATTCATATGAGTTTGGAGAGGATTGAGAGCATAGAAATGCAGTAAATTGTGTGATGCCCCCAATTCCCCACGCACGAACACGGGAAAATCGAGACGTCCGGATGATGATATCACGGGTCATCATCCTATCGACGTATGCCAAGTCTGTGAAAAAGTGACGAATGTGCATTGGAGAAAATACGTAGCGAAAAGCCAGCCAATAACTAAGTACCAGAATTTTTCTTGTTTAATATAAAGCTATTCAAAACATACATAAATAAATATTACAAGACACAATTATAATTTTAAACTAAATACAAAACATAACATCAGCACCCTAGCGGAGCCGCATCCTCGGGCTCAGCCTCCTCGTCCTCATCCTCGATCTCTGCACCAAAATCTACGGTACCAAAAATGGTGCCGCAGGTAAATAAACTCCAAACACCACTAGATAAAAACATATAAAACTCAAACAATATGCATGAAATAAAAACCAATGCACATGCGCCATAAAACATGGTTTTTACACGCACGCCAAAAACCCATTTGGCCCACAAAAACATATCCTTAAAACCAAGCCTCGCCATTATCCCAGATAATGGCCCAAACCACCATTTTCCCAAAAAATGGATCAAAAACCTCGGAAACCAAGCATTGCCATTTTCCCAGAAAATGGCGCACATCCGAAAACCATAAAAACAATCCGGTTATGCATGCACCATGATCTCCCCTAGGGATCACCCGCATACCCTGGCTCTGTGCCACACCGCAGGTAACGACTACGCATGTGACACCTAAACGAGCGATGCCCAAACTCGCGCGAGGCGCGTACCTGGCCAGGCCATCCTCTAGTCCCCGCCACTCTAGGGACCACGGAGTCGACACGACAGCGTTAACGTATCGTGCGATCCGGTCGTCGCCCTGCAACAACCAAGGGATGTCACTCAGTTTTATCTACTCCCGATTGACCAGAGGAGCTCCACCGAGATAATAACCCATCCCGGCTTGGGCTCGTGAGACACACGCACCCAAAAACCATTTACGCCAATAAAACAGGATTTTCTCAAATTAAAATAAAATACACATGTATGCAATATGTAACGGCTCAAATAACCAAGCAATTACATACAACCAAAACCAAGCACTCCGTCCTCAAACCATCCGACCCCCGAACTCCTCGGACTCAGTCCAGAATCAGCCAACCAACAGCAAATATTTATTGTATGAGCAAAATATATTTAAATCTAAAAGTAGAGTTTAGAAAATACTTACAGCGCTATACGATATTTTTAGAAAGCTTGCGGCGTTGCAAACGGCAGAAGGAAAGCAACGTAACAGTGAAAATTCACTGTGGCCGTGGGTTGTAAAATACCCACTTTTGAACGGGGACAAACCAA
The DNA here is from genome assembly GCF_018687715.1 of Carya illinoinensis. Classification (NCBI taxonomy): domain Eukaryota; kingdom Viridiplantae; phylum Streptophyta; class Magnoliopsida; order Fagales; family Juglandaceae; genus Carya; species Carya illinoinensis. The sequence continues at coordinate 15,578,510 of NC_056767.1, read as the reverse complement.
GGCTTGGGATTGATAGAGAATGGTCTAAGGATGATTATGAAGCTAGTGGAAGTGAAGTTTGGCCGTGGGTGGCGGTGAAAACGATGGTTGATGGCCGGATTTTCCAAAATGGAAAGCTAGCTCGTGGGAGCTGTTCCGGTGGCTATTAGAGGACGGAAATGGGTGGGTTAGGACGGCAAGGAACCGGTGATGAAGTGGTGAAGAGGTGGTGGCCGGAGGTGGAACGACGGCGGCGGATCGAGGCAAAAACCGTGGGGCTTTCAAAAAATGTTCTTTCAAAACTTGCCCTTCATTCTATATAAATCATACTAATTCTCATTTTTGTAAATATCGCATCCCAGTGTTTCAAATCACTCCTCAAAAAAATATGAGGCATCATAAGTCATGTTCGATGCTTAAAGTTGAAAATAAATCTTCACAAAATAATTCTGCTCAACTATTCCACCAAGATACACAAATCTAACAAACATGCCAGAAGTGTGTGTTAATCGTTTATGTTTCAATGCACCACAAAATTTTTTTTTTTTGTTAATTTTTTTTTTATTTTAGTTTTTTTAACACATTTTTAATAGAATTTTAACAGAAAACCCTCCCCCTAACTAAATGTGACATTGTCCTCAATGTTCAGCAATTGAATATTCGATGATGTATGTTATACAGACATGAATTGGAGCAAGATAAACACTGTAGAACATATATTGAGACGAAAATGATTAAACAGAGAGGAAAAAAATTCACCTGAGATATTCGAGCGTACACAAGGAGTAGATTTTTGTCAAAGTTAAAAACACAAAAAGCAAAAGAAAGAAAAACAAAACAAACAATGCAAAACAAGCAAGAAAGTAAAACAATTTTTTTTATTTTTTTTATTTTTTTACTTTTACATAAACTTGAGGCTTTTAGCCTCATGTTTGAAACACTCATTCTCTTCATACAACATCATGTCATCCCTATCCATGGGAACTGGCAAGCGGAATGAAGAATCTAATAGAGATTTCAATTGTTTATTCTTCTGCCGAATGATTCCTTCCCTTATGTGAGACTCTTGAACAATTCGTTGAAATAGTGGAGACCGGCTGCTGCATGTCAAGAACTACAAAATCTACTGGGTAGTAGAATTTGTCCACCTGGACCAACACGTCCTCTACAATACCTCTCGGTACCTTAACTGATCTGTCAGCCAGCTGCAGCATGATGGAGGTCTTTTTCAGCTCACCCAATCCCAACTGCTCATATACTGAGAACGGTAGCAAGTTCACACTACTCCCCAAATCAAGTAAAGCTCTCCCAATTCATGATTCACCAATCATAATGGAGATGTTGGGAGAGCCGGGATCTCCAAACTTTTGAGGAGTCTCGCTCAATATCAATGCACTAACTTGCTCCGTTAGGAAAGCTTTCTTCTTCACATTCAGCTTCCTCTTCACCGTGCACAAGTCCTTCAAAAATTTTGCATATGAAGGCACTTGTTGTATGGCATCCAAGAGTGGAATATTGATTTTCACCTGCTTGAAAATCTCTTGAATCTTCGTGTGATACCTATTCTTTTTGCCAGTTGCCAATCTCTGAGGATAGGGTACCACAGGTTGGTATCCCTTACTAGTTTTAGCATCTGCACTTACAGGCTTCTTCAGTTCTGGTCTCGCTACCTCTAGTTCTTTTTCAGCTTCATCTGTCTCTGCTGCATCTTTAGGCGAAGGGCCAATTACCTCTGTGTCTATGGTCATCTCAGGTCGGGAAACTTCCTTCCCACTTCTCAAAGTAAGAACAGCTTTTGCTGTCTCAACAACGTCTCCTGAGACATTATGCACTTGATGTTGTTGTTGTCTGTATACTTGAGGATTAGGCTGAGGCTGTGCAGGAAATTTCCCTTTCTCTAGGGTGCTCAAGGTTGTGCTCATCTTATTAACAGTGCCACGCAACTCATTTATGGCCTGAGTATTTTGATTATTTGTGGTGGCCTGAATCTGCATGAATTGCTAAAGTGTATTGGCCATCTGTGCCATACTGTCATCTAGAGTCTTCTTTGCAGATGATGAAGGCTGAGGACCTTGTGCAGCTACATGAGGCTAAAATCCAGGAGGAGCTACATAAGGATAGCTCTGAGGATTTTGATATGGCAGATACTGGTGCTGAGGAGCACCTTGATTAAATGGCTGCTGCTGAGGTGGTGGGGACCGACCAGGCTGATCATTTCTCCATGAGAAATTTGGGTGATTTCTCCACCCCGGATTATATGTGTTGGAGAAAGGCTGATTCTGTGCTCGATTGACCCAGTTGGTTGATTGTATTGGCTCAGACCCACCTTCTTGAAATACTGGCATAATTGGGCAGTCTTGGGTCTTATGGCTTGAATCAGCACATATAGAACATGCCTCTGCTACATTCGCAGCCTTTACTTTTTCCATCTCCATGACCTCCATTCTTCTAGTCAATGCAGTTATTCGGGCTTGAACATCCGTGTCTCCTTTGAGCTCATATCTGCCCCCTCCAAAAATAGCCCTCATTGGCTGTGCTGTTAATGGAACTCGATCAGTACGAGTGTTCCATTGTTGTCCGCTCTCAGCAAGGTAGTCGAAAAATGATAATGCTTCATTAGGTTCTTTGTTGAAGAACTCCCCATTGCACATTGTCTGAACAAATTACTTGCATTCCAGAGTGAGACCAGTATAAAAATAGCTCACCAGCCTCCAGGATTCAAAACCATGATGTGGACAAATGTTCACCAAATCCTTAAATTTTTCCCAACTGGCCTGAAAGGTCTCATCAGGTCTCTAATTGAACTGGCTGATCTGCTCCTGCAAAAATTGAGTTCTCTGGAAAGGAAAAAATTTCTGTAAGAATTCACGCTGCATGTCAGACCAACTAGAAATGGAATTAGGTCTCAAAGAGTTAAACCAAATCTTCGTTTTATCCTTTAAAGAAAAAGGAAATAAACGAAGTCTAATGAATTCATCAGTAATAGCCCTAGTGATAAAAGTAGCACAAGCCAGCTCAAAATCGGTCAAGTGCTGGTAAGGACTCTCAGAATCCATCCCGTGGAACTGAGGTATCACTGACATCATGCCATGCTTGATAGAGAAATTTGGTGCATTTTCAAGTAAAATTATGCATGAAGGTGTAGTGGTACGAGTGGGTTGCAAATAGTCCTTCAGAGTGCGTGGTGCAGGTGCAGCCATGTTTTCTGATTCAATTTCAATTTCGTCACCTGGCTCACTCAAAGAAAAGATAGACGAACTATCTATCTCCAAGCTGTGTATACTACTCTCAACACTCGATGTGACTCGAAGCAACCTATTTGAAGTGTCTCTCACCCATGACATGAAACATCAGTTTAGAGAAGCAAAATAAAAATAACAATAATAATGAGTTTAAATTCAAGTCAAAATACTTTCCCCGGCAACGGCGCAAAAAACTTGACTCACTCAAAAATGAGTAGCACTAATGCTATCCCAAGTGCAGGAGGATGTTGTGTAATAATTAGGAATAAATTCCTAGATCGTCTCCTCAGGGAAAATTGCTTAAAATTAAACTCGTTGAAAAAAATGTGAAAAACTTCACAAAGAGAAAATAAAATGATGGTATATGCAATGGATGGAAAAGGGTACTAGTCATGGACTAGATTCATGTCTTTTGATTTTTGATTGTCGGATTGGAATTTAAAGGACTAATAAATTAAACTAAGAAACTAATAAAACTAAATTAAGCATTAAACTAAATTATAAAATAAATGACAAAACATGAACTGAAAATTAAAAATGCCTAAAACCAAGATTCTAGAATTCATCTTTGTAATTAAATCACAGATTCTCAAAATAACACATAACAATTGTAATCACTATTAAAAGAAAACTTAAAGAAGTAAGAAAAATAAATAACACGAAATAAGTAAACAGAAACTCAAAAGTATTCTATAAACTTTAAACTGAAGTTAAATAAAATAGGGAACGAAAAGTCTAAACGAAAACTTCCTTTCACTATTCAATTGAAATTTGAAACAAAAAGGAACAATTTCTCACGTATCACTCTTGAAAATTAATCTCTAAACCTTTAATAAAAAAAAAAACTATAACAATTCCTCTGCTCTCCACGTATGATGTTTAGAAAAATCAAAAACAAAAACAAAAGCTTAAAACCAAACCTTTCTTGTAATAAATTAAGGTAACATAATTAATTTAGAACTTCTAAAACAATTCTTTATGAAACAAAATAGCACACTTGATTAAAACTTCTAAAACAATTTCTTTTATTGTATGAAACAAACTAGTAATGAAACAAACTAGTAACTTAATGGAAATTAAGGTATTACACTTAATGAAATACAATTCTAGAACAAATATTAATACACTAAAAAAATGCTAAAACAACAAAGCTTTGAAACTAAAAGGAGAAACAAAATTTCTTAAAACAAAAAGGAGCTAATTCTTTCAAGTACATAGTAGAAAATTGTGTGTGTTGAGTTGTGTTTTTCTAAGTTTGAGTTGTCCTAGATGTTTTCTTGTATGCTTCGAAGTGCACCCCTTTTATAGCCGAACCTTGGCTAGTTCATCTCTCATTCAATTGCATTCACACTCAATTTGCATTCACACCTCAATTTCGGTCACTTGCATTCCTCTTTAATTATTTTGTGTCTTGCATTGCATTCCTCTTCAATTGCCGTGTCTTGCATTGCATTCCTCTTTTCTTATTTTATTCAATTGGTTTATTAATTCAAACCAAACAACCAAGTCCAACATGCCTAACTTCTTGCCTAACTCATACTCGGTTTCTTCATTGCCTCTCTAGCCGACTTCTTCAATTTGTTTCTTCAATCTGTTATTTCAATTTCAGCACACAACAATTCATTCACCTACTGCTTCTAGTCGGTCCAAATAAATTAAATTCATTCCCCCTTCAATCACAATTCACAGCTGACTTTTCTTGTTGAATATGGCACTCTACTTCAAGCATTTCGGTGGAGACCAATTGGTGGACAGCAGCCTTCTTCTTCCTTCATTTCGGCTACCTCTTCCTTTTTCAGAATTTCTTTCACTCACATGCCAAACTCTTTCTATCTTCCTTTATCTCGGCTCTTGTCCAATTCAATGGAAAGGAAGCAGCCTTTGATGACCCTTTCAATGTCAAAACTTGTGGAGACAATTCGGTGGACAGCAGCCTACCCCTTCATCTAATAATTTCGGTGGACAGCAGCTCTCTTTTGATGACTTCATTTCATCACATGTTCCTCAACTTAGTTTAGCTGCACCAACCGATGTAAGTTAAGCCAAACAAGTAGCCTTCCAATTAATGTATAATTTAGGTGGGTTGGAAATGAGTTGGTGGATTTGTGGGGTGATTGTAGCCGTGTATGAGGTTAGATTGAGTTGGGATTGTTTGAATGGTGGGAAAGCTCAAGACAAAGTATGAACAAGGCATGAACATAATTAACCATGGTATGTATGAAAAATGGAGATGAAGAAAAAGAAAACACTCAACAACAAAATAACATAAATGAAAGATTAGCTTTGAGCAACTTCCATTCAAAGATGGCAAGAAGTGCTTCTATCTTTTGAGGTTCATGAATTGAACCCAAAAGATGGAAAGATAGCTCAAGAAACTTTATGAACATGAAGAACAAGAAAAACAATGGTACAAATGCAAATGATAATGGAAAGCAAGAAAAATTATAGACTAGAATGCATAGTAATCAATAGTTGGTAGAATTCAAGCATAAATTCATGCTTTTAATCAATTAAAATCACAACTTTGATTTATTCATTTTAACCATTTTTCCATTTAAAACCAATAATAATGTCATGATGAATTTAAAATACATTGGTTTTAAATAGTTAAAATGTGCAATATTTCAGCTCAATCAGCCAACAAATACTTAAGAGCAGAGTGGTCAGTGAAAATAGTAACAGGAGAACCAAGAATATAAGTCCGAAATTTATCAAGTGCAAAAACCACTGCAAGCAATTCTTATTCAGTAGCGGTATGATTTTTCTGGGCATCATTCAAGGTCCTACTAGCATAATAAATCACAAATGGCCTATTATCCACCCGCTGCCCCAAAACAGCTCTTAAGGCATAGTCACTAGCATCTGTCATGATCTCAAAGGGAAGGTCCCACTGCGGAGGTTGCACAATAGGTGCAGTGGTAAGCGATTTCTTAAGGGTATCAAAAGATTTTTGGCACTCATCAGTCCAAACAAATTCAATATCATTTTGTAAAAGAGTGCACAAAGGTTTTGCAATAGAACTAAACCCTTGAATAAACTGCCTATAAAAGCCAGCATGACCAAGAAAAGAACGAATATCCCTAACTGTCCTAGGAATAGGAAGTTTAGATATTAATTCAATCTTTGCCTTGTCAACCTTTATACCCTCAGAAAAAACAATATGACCCAATACAATGCCCTGAGTGACCATAAATTGGCATTTCTCCCAATTAAGTAAAAGATTTTTTTCCTCACATCTCTGGAGAATACGTGCCAAATTATGCAAAAAACTCTCAAAAGATTTTCCAAAAACAGAGAAATCATCCATGAATATTTCACAAATGTCATCAATCATATCAGAAAAAATACTCATCATGCATCTCTGAAAAGTAGTTGGAGCATTACACAAACCAAAAGGCATTATAGTAAAAGCAAAAGTGCCAAAAGGACAGGTCAAAGTAGTTTTCTCCTGATCCTCAGGTGCTACAGCAATTTGATAATAACCAAAATAGCCATCCAAGAAACAATAATATGCATTACCAGCTACTCTTTCCAAAATTTGATCCAAGAATGGTAAAGGAAAATGATCCTTCCTACTGGCTGAGTTAAGTTTTCTATAGTCAATGCACATTCTCCAGCCAGTAACCATTCTAGTTGGAATCAACTCATTTTTATCATTTTTTATGACAGTCAAACCAGATTTCTTTGGTACCACATGAGTTGGACTTACCCACTTACTGTCTGAGATGGGATAAATGATACCCATTGCGAGTAGCTTAAGCACCTCCTCTTTCACAACTTCCTTTATGGTAGGATTGAGCCTACGTTGAGCATCACGAACTGGTCTAGCATCGTCTTCAAGATGGATTCTGTGGGTACATACAGCGGCATCAATGCCTTTGATGTCAGCTATTGTCCAACCAATTGCGCCTCAATGCTTCCTTAATACTTCAATCAACTGGGCTTCATCCTTCTGATTTAACTTTGAGGAAATCACCACCGGAAAAGTGCCCTCTTTAGGACCAAGGAACACATACTTTAAATCTTGAGGAAGTGGTTTCAGTTCCAACTGGGGAACTTCTTCCTCTAAAGATTTAAGCATGTCTGGTGGTGGTAGAGCTTCAAACTGGGGTTTCCATCTTGCTCCCGCAAATTGTACTTCAAGTGGTAAAGATGAATTTGCAAAACACTCAAAAAAATCAAAGTCATCTTCATTGATATGATCAATTTTCTCATCAAGTAAAAATTCAGGTGTCTGAAAGATATAATCATCATCAGAGAATGGAGAAGTTGAGCAAATAAAATCTGTTGGTGTCAAACTCTCCACAGCATTCAAATCACTTATGTCATCAAAATGTGCTGGCATCTTGCAAGCGTTGAAAACGTTCAACTCAAGTGCCATGTTCCCAAAGGTAAGCTTCAAAACTCCACTTCTACAATTGATCAATGCATTTGATGTAGCTAGAAATGGTCTTCCTAGGATGACAGGAGCTTGATAAATAGTGGAGACCGGCTGCTGCATGTCAAGAACCACAAAATCCACTGGGTAGTAGAATTTGTCCACCTGGACCAACACGTCCTCCACAATACCTCTCGGTACCTTAACTGATCTGTCAGCCAGCTGTAGCATGATGGAGGTCTTTTTCAACTCACCCAATCCCAACTGCTCATATACTGAGAACGGTAGCAAGTTCACACTACTCCCCAAATCAAGTAAAGCTCTCCCAATGCGTGATTCACCAATCATAATGGAAATGTTGGGAGAGCCAGCATCTCCAAACTTCTGAGGAGTCTCCCTCAATATCAATGCACTAACTTGCTCCATTAGGAAAGCTTTCTTCTTCACATTCAACTTCCTCTTCATTGTGCACAAGTCCTTCAAAAGTTTTGCATATGAAGGCACTTGTTGTATGGCATCCAAGAGTGGAATATTGATCTTCACTTGCTTGAAAATCTCTTGGATCTCCGTGTGATACTTGTTCTTTTGGCCAGCTGCCAATCTCTGAGGATAGGGAACCACAGGTTGGTATCCCTTACTAGTCTCAACATCTGCACTCACAGGCTTCTTCAGCTCTGGTCTTACTACCTCTGGTTCTTTCTCAACTTCATCATTCTCTGTTACATCTTCAGGTGTAGGATCAACTACCTGTGTGTCTATAGGCATCTCTGGTTGGGGAACTTCCTTCCCACTTCTCAAAGTAAGAACTGCCTTCGCTGTCTCAATAACATCCCCTGAGACATTATGCACTTGCTGTTGTTGCTACCTATACACTTGAGAATTAGGCTGAGGGTGTGCTGGAAATTTCCCTTTCTCTAGGGTGCTCAAGGTTGTGCTCATCTTATTAATAGTGCTCGCAACTCATTTATGGCCTGAGTATTCTGATTATTTGTGGTGGCCTGAATCTGCATGAATTGCTGAAGTGTATTGGCCATCTGAGCCATACTGTCATCTAGAGTCTTCTTTGCAGATGATGAAGGCTGAGAACTCTGTGCAGCTACATGAGGCTGAAATCCAGGAGGAGCTACATTAGGATAGCTCTGAGGATTCTGATATGGTGGATACTGGTGCTGAGGACCACCCTGATTAAATGGCTGCTGCTGAGGTGGTGGGGACCTACCAGGCTGATCATTTCTCCATGAGAAATTTGGGTGATTCCTCCACCCAGGATTATATGTGTTGGAGAAAGGCTGATTCTGTGCTATATTAACCCAATTAGCTGATTGCATCTGCTCAGACCCACCTTCTTGAAATACTGGCATAATCGGGCAGTCTTGGGTCTTATGGTTTGAATCAGCACATATAGAACATGCCTCTACTACTTTCACAGTCTTCACTTTTTCCATTTCCATTACCTCTAGTCTTCTAGTCAATGCAGCTATTCGGACTTGAACATCAGTGTCTTCCTTAAGCTCGTATCTACCCCCTCCAGAAATAGCCCTCAGTGGCTGTGCTGCTAATGGAACTCGATCAGTACGAGTGTTCCACTGTTGTGTGCTCTCAGCAAGGTAGTCAAAAAATGATAGAGCTTCATCAGGTTCCTTGCTGAAGAACTCCCCATTACACATTGTCTGAACAAACTGCTTGCATTCTGGAGTGAGACCAGTGTAAAAGTAGCTCACCAACCTCCAAGATTCAAAACCATGATGTGGACAAATGTTCACCAAATCTTTAAATTTTTTCCAACTGGCCTGAAAGGTATCATCAGGTCTCTGATTGAACTGGCTGATTTCCTCTTGCAAAAACTGAGTTCTCTGAAAAGGAAAATTTTTTTGTAAGAATTCACGCTGCATATCAGACCAACTAGAAATAGAATTAGGCCTCAAAGAATTAAACCTAATCTTCGCTTTATCCTTTAAAGAGAAAGGAAATAAACGAAGTCTAATGAATTCATCAGTAACAGCCCTAGTGATAAAAGTAGTGCAAGCCAACTCAAAATCTGTCAAGTGCTAGTAAGGACTCTCAGAATCCATCCCGTGGAACTGAGGTATCACTAACATCATGCCATGCTTAATAGAGAAATTAGATGCATTTTCAGGTAAAACAATGCATGAAGGTGTAGTGGTGTGAGTGGGTTGCAAATAATCCTTAAGAGTGCGTGGTACAGGTGCAGCCATGTTTTCTGGTTCAATTTCAATTTCCTCACCTGACTCACTAATAGAAAAGACAGCAGAGCTATCTATCTCCAAACTGTGTATACTACTCTCAACACTCGATGTGACTCTATGCAACCTATTTGAACTGTCCCTCACCCATGACATGAAACATCAGTTTAAAGAGCATAATAAAAATAACAAGTTTAAATTTAAGTTAAAATACTTTCCCCGGCAACGGCGCCAAAAACTTGACTTACTCAAAAAATGAGTAGCACTAAAGCTATCCCAAGTGTAGGAGGATGTCGTGTAATAATTAGGAATAAATTCCTAGATCGTCTCCTCAGGGAAAGTTACTTAGAAATCAAACTCGTTGAAAAAGGTGAAAAACTTCACAAGAGAAAATAAAATGATGGTATGTGCAATGGATTGGAGAGGACACTAGTCTTGGACTAGATTTATATTTTTGGATTTTGATTGTCGGATCGGAATGTAAAGGACTAATAGATTAAACTCAGAAATTGATAAAACTAAATTAAGAATTAAACTAAATTAGGAAGTAATTGACAAAACATGCACTGAAATTGAAAAGCCCCAAAATCAATGTTCTAGGGTTCATCATTATGTTCAAATCACAAATTCTCAAATTAAACCACCGTAATTGTAATCACTACTAAAATGAAAGTTTAACAAAACGATAAAAATAAATAACATGAATTGAATGAATAACAAATAAATTTCTCAAACGTCTAAATCAAAATTCTCTAAAATAATTCAGAAACTCAAAACTGAAATGAAATAGCAAGCAGGGAATTGAAAAGATCAAGCCAGTTGAATGGAGATGAAGATTCGAAGCGGTGGAGGAGGCTGAGCTGCAGTGGCAATTGGACCCCTCAAGGAGTTCTTCAATCTGCTGCAGTGTGAGTGAATGATCCAGTGGAAATTGTGTAGCTGCGTGAATGATCGAATGAATGAATCCTCCTCTTTGAATCTGAAAGAAAATCAAAGGAAAAATGAATTCTAAGTGTTTCTCTACTCAAAAACTGAGTTTTCCAGCCCAAGAGTCGTCCTAAGATGTAAAAAAAACATATATATACTATGACGGCGGAATGAACCCTGATTTGTAAAAATGCGATATTCGCTCGAGCGGAGTGTCGAGCGAACATCGAGCGTTCGACTCTGCCTAAGTTCGCTCGAGCGGCCTGTCAAGCGAACATCGAGCGTTCGACTCTGCTTGAATTCGCTCGAGCGGAGGCATTTGGCTCGAGCGATCTCTTTTCCCGCATCTCGCTCGAGTCCACTGTCGAGCGGAAGTCGAGCGTTTGAATCTGCCTGACTTCGCTCAAGCGAAATGTACCATAATCCATATTAATTGGCAGTTGATAAAATTAGAGCAGAAATTCATGCTTTTAATCAATTAAAATCACAACTTTGATTTATTCATTTTTCCATATAAAACCAATGATAAAGTAATGAAGGAATTAATATATATTAGTTCCAAAAGCATTAAAAATGCAATAATTCAACTCAATCACCCGTAACCAATAACCAAAACTCATTCCAATTATTGCATGCACCATGATCTCCCCTAGGGATCATCCGCACACTCTGGCTCATGTGCCACACCGCAGGTAACGACTACGCCTGTGACACCTAAACGAGCAATGCTCAGTTCTCGCGCCCAGCGCGTACCTAGACTAGGCCATCCTCTAGTCCCCACCACTCTAGGGTCCACAGAGTCGACACGATAGCGTTACCATATCCTGCGATCCGGTCGTCACCCAGCGACAACCCAGGGGATGTCACTCAGTATTATCCACTCTCGAGTGACTAGAGGAGCTCCACCAAGATAATACCTCATTTCAGCTTGGGGTCATGATACACACACACCCGAAAATCCATTTACACGAATAAAACCAGATTTTCTCAATTTAAACAAATAGACATGAATGCGTCATGCAATGCATGCCTCAAGATACGAATCCACCAACCAATCACAAAAACAACAAACCAAGCAACTCTGTCCTCAATCCATTCGACCCCAAGGATGCTGAGGTAATCAAGAGTCCAGTTAAGGTACCATTTCCTCAAGCTTTAAAATCTGGTATGCAAACTTTGGATCCTAGTAATGAAATCTTGGAGAACCTCAGGTAGGTAAAGATTAACCTTCCTTTTTTGCTTATTATTAAACAAGTTTCCACTTATGCAAAAGTTCTTAAAGATTTGTATACAGTTAAGAGGAAGCACCGTGTTAAAAAGACAACATTTTTGACAGAGCAAGTTAATGCTCTAATTGAACAACGAATTCCTCCTAAGTACAAAGATCCTGGTTGTCCAACCATTGCATGTAATATTGGGAATCATAAGTTTGGGCAAGCCTTGCTAGATCTAGGAGCTAGTGTTAATTTGATGCCTTACTCCATTTATTTGCAGCTTGGTTTGGGTGAAATTAAGGCCTACTTCTGTTGTGCTTCAGTTGGCTGATCATTCAGTTAAAAAATCGAGAGGGATAGTTGAGGATGTTTTGATCCAAATTGACAAGTTTTATTATCCTATTGATTTCTTAATTTTGGACACTCAATCAGTTGTTGAGTCTAACTCTAAGGTTCCTCTCATATCAGATAGAGCTTTCCTTACTACAGCTAATGCACTTATAAATTGCAGGAATGGGTTGGTGAAGCTATCTTTTGGAAACATGACCATGGAGGTCAACATTTTCCATATTGAGAAATAGTCAACAGATGACGAGTGCCACCAAATGTACATGATTGACTTACTCATAGACAAGGGAGTTCACACAACTCATGATTTTGATCCCCTTGAATATTCCCTTGTGAATTTTGATTTTGATACATCTGTTAGTGATTCATATGATGTTATTGATATTTGTGCTATTTTTTATGAAACTCAGGATTATGGCACACAGGCTTGGCAACAGAAATTTGAGGAGTTGCCTAAGAAATGTGGAAAATAGATTCCTGTAAGTATGAAAGCACCAAGAGTTAAATTGAAACCTTTGCCTAAGTCTAAAGTCTATAAGGTTAAAATGAAAATGTTTCATGATAAAAACATTCTTAGGAAGAGGTTTAAACCTAATGACCGAGTATACTTATATGATTTTGGATTTCACAAGCACCAAAGAAAACTTCGGTTTAGGTAGACTGACATCTTTGTAGTGAAGAATGGTTTTGTAAATGGGGCGGTAGAAATAGAAGATCCTAAGGATGGTCGGATCTTTAAAGTGAATGGTCAACGCCTTAAAGTATTAATTGATAGGCAAGTTTCAGAAATGGAATACATTCTACTTGTGGATCCAGTCTATCAACCTTGACCACACCAACCAAGTTTGTTTTTCTTTATTTATTTTGTTTTGCTTTGTTTTTTTTTTTTTTGTTTTTTCTTATTTTCTTTCTTTTCCTTTTTTTTTTGCTCTTGTTTTCTTTGTTTTTGATTGCAGGATAGTTTCATTTCTTAATTTCAGGTTACCATCTTTGGTATTTAGCGAGCTACCCACGTCACATTTAAGTTGGAGGGTGGTGGTGCAAATTCAGTATTTAAAATGCTTATTGGAACTCTGTGGCATATTTTCACGTGTCAATTTTTTTTTTTTTAATTTGCATCACACTTGCATCATTTTCACATGTGTACTCATTCTCATTCATAGCCATCTTCGTGAATTCGCCAAACCCACCATAATCATTTTTGCTTAAGCATTCACAGAACCCTTAATGCACTTATCCAAGTTTTGTGGTAAGATGGTGGTTGGCACATGTAGCTAGAGAACTCTTTTGCTTAAGTATTCATATGAGTTTGGAGAGGATTGAGAGCATACAAATGCAGTAAATTGTGTGACGCCCCCAATTCCCCACGCATGAACACGGAAAAATCGAGACGTCCGGAAGATGATATCACGGGTCATCATCCTATCGACATATGCCAAGTCTGTGAAAAAGTGACGAATGTGCACGAGAAAATACACAGCAAAAAGCCAGCCAATAACTAAGTACCAGAATTTTTCTTGTTTAATATAAAGCTATTCAAAACATACATAAATAAATATTACAAGACACAATTATAATTTTAAACTAAATACAAAACATAACATCAGCACCCCAGCGGAGCCACATCCTCGGGCTCAGCCTCCTCCTCCTCATCCTCGATCTCTGCACCAAAATCTACGGTACCAAAAATGGTGTCGTAGGTAAGTAAACTCCAAACACCACTAGATAAAAACATATAAAACTCAAACAATATGCATGAAATAAAAACCAATGCACATGTGCCATAAAACATGATTTTTACACGCACGCCAAAAACCCATTTGGCCCACAAAAACATATCCTTAAAACCAAGCCTCGCCATTATCCCAGATAATGGCCCAAACCACCATTTTCCCAAAAAATGGATCAAAAACCTCGGAAACCAAGCATCGCCATTTTCCCAGAAAATGGCGCACATCCGAAAACCATAAAAACCAATGCACATGTGCCATAAAACATGATTTTTACACGCACGCCAAAAACCCATTTGGCCCACAAAAACATATCCTTAAAACCAAGCCTCGCCATTATCCCAGATAATGGCCCAAACCACCATTTTCCCAAAAAATGGATCAAAAACCTCGGAAACCAAGCATCGCCATTTTTCCAGAAAATGGCGCACATCCGAAAACCATAAAAACAATCCGGTTATGCATGCACCATGATCTCCCCTAGGGATCACCCGCATACCCTGGCTCTGTGCCACACCGCAGGTAACGACTACGCATGTGACACCTAAACGAGCGATGCCCAAACTCGCGCGAGGCGCGTACCTAGCCAGGCCATCCTCTAGTCCCCGTCACTCTAGGGACCACGGAGTCGACACGACAGCGTTACCTTATCGTGCGATCTGGTCGTCGCCCTGCAACAACCCAGGGGATGTCACTCAGTTTTATCTACTCCCGATTGACCAGAGGAGCTCCGCCGAGATAATAACCCATCCCGGCTTGGGCTCATGAGACACACGCACCCAAAAACCATTTACGCCAATAAAACAGGATTTTCTCAAATTAAAATAAAATACACATGTATGCAATATGTAACGGCTCAAATAACCAAGCAATTACATACAACCAAAACCAAGCACTCCGTCCTCAAACCATCCGACCCCCGAACTCCTCGGACTCAGTCCGGAATCAGCCAACCAACAGAAAATATTTATTGTATGAGCAAAATATATTTAAATCTAAAAGTAGAGTTTAGAAAATACTTACAGCGCTATACGGTATTTTTAGAAAGCTTGCGGCGTTGCAAACGGCAGAAGGAAAGCAACGTAACAGTGAAAATTCACTGTGGCCGTGGGTTGTAAAATACCCACTTTTGAGCGGGGACAAACCAAGGCTTGGGATTGATAGAGAATAGTCTAAGGATGATTATGAAGCTAGTGGAAGTTAAGTTTGGCTGTGGGTGGCGGTGAAAACGATGGTTGATGGCCGGATTTCCCAAAATGGAAAGCTAGCTCGTGGGAGCTGTTCCGGTGGCTATTAGAGGACAGAAATGGGTGGGTTAGGACGGCAAGGAACCGGTGATGAAGTGGTGAAGAGGTGGTGGCCGGAGGTGGAGCGACGGCGGCGGATCGGGGCAAAAACTGTGGGGCTTGTTGGGCGTTTTTCGGCCAAACGGCTGGCAGGATGGCGCTGGGGTTCGGTGGGGTGGTGCGCCGGTAGGAGGGGTTTTGACCAGCAGGGGTGGTGTCGACCACGGTGGCTGGACGGCAGTGGGTCAGGGCTGAGGTTGAAACCGGCGTGGGAGAGGAGAGAGAGAGAGAGACGAACGGGGGGGGTTACGCGCGGGAAGGAAAAAGAAAAGGAAGAAGAAAAAGAAAAAGAAAGAAAAAAGAAAAAAAGAAAGAAAAGAGAAAAAGAGAAAAAGGAAAAAGGGAAAAGAAAAGATGTAGGAAAGAAATGAGGTCCAATCCTCACTCCAGAAAACAAAACAAATCCGCCGAGAACGAGATTAAAAACCGTAAAATGAATAAATAAATAAAACACAACATCCAACAAATAAAAACCAATTTTAAAACCAATAATTTAAAATAAATAAACCAATATATTAATTAAATTAAAAACAACCCTTCAACGAAAATACACGCAAAAGCAGGTCATCACAAATTGTGATAAGCGTTCATTGATCTGTTGAATTGGGCACTTCTTTTGAGAATATCATTACATGGTTTGTGGTACGATGGTGGATATACTTGGGATATAACGAAGGTCAACTTAGGATTAACGTTTGAGCCTTTCAAGCTATCCCTTTCCGTCATAGACCCCTAGTAGCCAACTTTGAGCCAATAAACACATGTAGCTATCTTTTTTTTTTCATATGCCCATATCATCCATGCCTCTTCACATTGGAGTATAACCTACACTGAATTCCTTACCCTTTTTTACTTCCATGTGTATACTAGGTGTGGAATTTGCATTCTCTTTCTTTTATTTTATCATTTTCAATAAAAAAAAAAGAAAAAAAGAAGACGACGGAAAAAAAAAAAAAAAAAAAAAAGATAAGAGGAAGAAGAAGGAAAAGCATTATTATTTGATGATCTGAAAAGTTGGAGAGTACATCAAGTGAGAAGTGTGGTCTATTGAAATATTTTAATAAAATTCCTTTTGTATGTACTTGGAAGTTTTTGAATCCCTTTCATCCTTTTTTTCATATAGCCCCGAAACCAAGCCACATTACAACCTTTTGTGTTGATCGTTCTGATTCTAAGTAAGCTGTTGCAAAGAATGGTGGAAGTCTCATTTGTTAGTGTTCCTATCATAAGATCAATGTTTGCTTGTTGCTTGTACATAATTACCTAATTTTCCATGAGAGTGTGTATACACCACACCCATTGTCAACTCCATAGAGAGAGCCCTTACATGAAACACTATTATACTTGTGAGTTATGGAGTTGAACGTTTTGCTTGAGAAGTTCTTGATGTTGCATGTGTCAAGGCTAGTGGTAAGATGGTTATGGCTTGGAGAACACACACACACTCTATGGATTGCTATAGGTGGATTGATCTTGATGGTTTATTGGATTTATTAGATTGTTTTGATATGTGAATCTGGAAAGTGTGACTTGATGGCTTTTATGTGTGATTTTCTTGGTCTATTTCGTTGTTTTGACATGAAAATTGCTAGGAACTAGCAATGAGTAACTTGGAGGATGCGATGAGTGTGCGAAAGTGCACTCTAAATACCCTATTATTGGACTAAAATGCTAAAATGTGAATAGAAATCATAGGAATTAATGTGTATTCTTAAATTGAATTTCTATTTACATTGGGATACTCCTAAGTAGTTTTTTTATGTCTAATTTCAAAGTTTATAAAATAACAAGTCAAGCCCAGTCAAATTCAAAGGAGGACATTCATGGGGTTTGAGAGCAATTTGGAAGAAAAGAAAAAGAAAAAAAAATCACAAAATGAAATCACAGGAAGTCCAAGTCCTAAATTCGCTAGGAGACAATCTGGATATACTTTAGCCTTTTGACTGTATATTTTAACTCACATATTGGATTGATGTGTTTCTTGATGCATTAGAAAGCTATCTTAAAGGGCTATAACTTTATCTCTAATAAGGATTTCCAAATTCAAAATCTTGAAGAGCGTACGTGGTTGCCAAGATAAGTCCTAAAATTTAGACGATTTTTTTATGCGGAAATTAAGAGGACATTAGGGTTTATTTCCTACCCTATATAAGCATATTATTAGCATGAAATTGGGGGGGTGGGGGAGGCACAAGAGGAAGATCTAAAGAGAGGAGAAAATCACTTTCGTGGCCACCGTTCGCTTTAGTTTTCTCTGGAGATTTTTGTTGTTCAGTATATTTATGGGTAACTAAATTCTCAAGTAGGGTTAGAGATGAACTTGCACATTAGATGGCATTTCTAATTTATTTTTAATTCATGTATTTGATTTTCAATTGCTAAAACTCTTTTGTTTTATCATTCTCAATTCATCGTTGATGTTTTATTCTCTGAATAATCATAGAATTTATTCTGTTTATAGATTCAGTCATACTTTTTCTTTTGAATGGATTAGTTCTTTGATTGTGTTTGGATCAATTATTTATCTATATTGATTTAGTTTTTTGCTGTAATATCACTCCCTGAGTATATTGTCATCATTGGATTTTCTCAATAAGGGTAGTAATTTACGTATTTTAAAAGTGGTGAATGTTTTTTCAAAGGGTTAAATTTGATTTAATTTTGGTTTATAAATCTATACATTCCGATTGGGAATTTCGGGAATTGAGATCCTAATTGAGTTATCCAATGAATTAAGAATAATTAAAATACCAGATTTGTGCAAGGAATTCCTGACGCTCTACTGTTTATCAAATTTGAATACTTTTTCCGTTAATCACTTTGCTTCACTTTAATTTACATTTAAAATTAATCTTTTTTCTCCATTACTTATTTAATATTTTTCTTCAGTTTCTTTGTCCCTCTTGCTATTCTTTTAATTTGTCTCCCTGTGGAATCGACACCCCAAAGCTGTGCTACAACTACTGCGTTATTTTTTAGGCGTAATCAACCTCCATGCGTTGCAACTAATTGGACCCTAGCCTATGTTTACACCAATTTTTCAAGGGAAATCTCATCAAATGCATCCCACCTTAACTGTCTAGCTCAATTCTAGCATTGGATGAACTGACATGAAGAAACCTGTCTTTTCTATCGTTCTTCCAATTGTAGCCCTCATACGCCCCTTATCTAGCCTTGGTGAATCTTGCAACCGGTGTTAAGGGCATTAATCAACTTACAAGCGATTACTCATGTATAAACCATGTTACAAGCTCAATTTCCTTTTTAATTCTTTCTCACCATTTTTATATGGACATTAATACTTTTATTGTTGTTTCCCACCATTCTTAGAGTGAAATAGAAGATTAGACTTGATACACCACATTTCAATACAAGGAAAGTCATTCCAACACCCAAGTCACCACTAATCGCCACCTAGGTGCACCTCCATGTGCATTGCAACTAATTGGACTCTACCCTATGTCGTTTACACCATATTCTCAAGGGAATTCTCAGCAAATGCATCCCACTTTAACCGTCGTAACTCAGTTCTAGCATTGGATGAATTGACTCAAACAAACCCTTCTTTTCCTTCATTCTTCCAATTGTAACCCACAGATGCCATGCCATCGGTTTCCCTCAAGCCCAAGACGTGCCATACTCCCCTTATCTTGCCTTGGTTAAGCTTGTAATAGGAGTTAAGGTCATTAATCAACTTACAAGTGATTAGTCATCTCTAAACCATGTTTCAAGATTAATTTCCTTTTTAATTCTTTCTCACCATTTTTATATGGACATTAATACTTTTATTGTTGTTTCCCATCATTCTTAGAGTGGAATAGAAGATTAGACTTAATCCACCATTTCAATACAAGGAAAGTCACTCCAATGCCAAAGTCACCGTCGATCGCCACCTAGGTGCACCTCTATGTGCATTGCAACTAATCGGACTCTAGCCTATGCTATTTACACCATTTTCTCACGGAAAATATCATCGAATACATCACACCTTAACTGTCGTAACTAAGTTCTAGCACAGGATGAATTGAAACGAAGAAACCCGTCTTTTCTTTCATTCTTCCAATTGTAGCTCACATATGCCATACCATTGGTGATGTGAACCTCAATCGATTCGCTTTGAGACCCAACAACAATATTAGAAAAAAAAAAACCAAGAAAGCCAAACTCAAGTCTATGAATGGAGAATTTAGACCCGTTGAGATCTTGTTTCAAGAACCTAGATTATATTAAAATCTAAACCCAATGAAATCCCGTCTCAAGAACCCAAATTACAAGGAGGAACGTTACAAAGGTTGTGATTTACCTTTGATAAGTTCAAGAGTTCATTAAGAACAAGAGGAGAAAACTCACTCACAATGAAAATTTAATAAAAAATGTCTTCCATAGTTTGGATTAAGTGGATCAAAACTAGTTCTCCTTCTTTCAAGCCCATCATGAGTGCCGGGCTCTTGCTAGCTTCATCCCAATTGAATTGTACCAATTCTTGCATTGCTTTCTTGATTTTTGTGGCTCTTAATCTTGTAATTGATCCGTAAGACTTTGTCTGCCTTGGGGCCCATCATTCACTACAAGAAAAATGGTCTTTTGCGGCTAATTTATAGCGGCGAAAAGACTATTAGCAACCAATTTTGCGGCCAATTTATAGCGGCGAAAAGACTATTAGCAACCAATTTTGGTTGCTAATAGTCTTTTCGCCGCTATAAATTGGCCGCAAAAGGTCATTTTTCTTGTAGTGATTCCCCCTCTCCTCAAAAGGATTCGATCTTGAATCTCCACCTGGATCAAAGGGAAAAAGATTAGTAATATTAAAAATAGCAAACACATGATACATACTGGAACATCCACTAGATATGAAATATCATTAATTTTATTCTTTAAATGGCAAACAATCCTCCCAAGTTTTTAGATTCTTATGAAGAACAGTGCATAAGAGCTGAGTATTAGATACAATACTCCTAGGTACACCATGAAGTCGCACTATTCCCTTGAAAAATAAATTAGCTATGTTTGTGGTATCATCAATTTTATGACATGAAATGAAATGTGACAGTTTGTTAAATCTATGTACAACCACAAAAATAGAATCTCTACCCCTTTTAGTTGTACGCAACCCCAAAACAAAATCCATAGATATGCCTACCAATAGTTTACTAGGAACGGGTAAGGGTGTATACAACCAATGTAGCAAAACCTTAGACTTGGCCTTCCTACATGTAATGCACATGCCACAAATGCAATTGACGTCTCTTTTCATCTTAGGCCAAAAGAAATGTTCATCTAACAATTCAATGAATGACAAATGATACTCCCACAAACGTTCATAAGACACATCTAAAGTTTTCTTTGTACCAAAATGACCATTCCATTTATATGCAAACTCAATGAATGGTAAGTAGTACTCCCACCAATGGTCATCCAACATGTCTAAAATCCTCTTTATATCAAAATTTTCCAATAGACCACATTCATGCACAAGCAACTCACGCATAAGACTAGTAGGCATACAAAGTCTTTTCTCGTTAAATAAGTACCAATCTAGTCTATATAAATGAGAAAACGATGCTTTCTTAAGTACTCCATACATACTAGCCAAGCCATCATCATTAACAAACAAGTTCTTATCATATTCAAGTCTCAATAACTTTGCATCCAAAATGAAGATAAGGACATACCTTCTTGATAATGCATCGAATAGATTCCTTTTTCCTTACCATGTGTGTATTTGATTTCATGAGGAAAAGTCTTAATACATTCCTCCCACTTAGCATGCATTCTAGTCAACAACTTACCTTGTCCCTTCAAGTTCTTGAAAGAGAGGTCGGTTAGTAATGGTCGCACCCGGCACAAAATCAATATAATGCTCTATCTCTCTAATATGTGGCAATCCACTAAACACACCAGTAGGAATCATGATTTTATATCCCTGCAACAAAGAAACAACAATACTAGGCAAAGATACGTCAAGTTTATTAGTATTAAAATTTGCCTTAGTATAAAAACTCACTTCTCTCTTTATTTTTCTCCCACTTTTTTCACTCTCACTTTTCTTTTCACTCTTATTTTTCTTTTTACACTCTTTTCTTCTTTCACTCTTTTTTTCAACATCTTTTTTTGAGCTCTCAGCCTCACAATTTTTTTCCAACTCACTCTTTTTTTCTTGAGGTTTCATTATTTCTTTCTTCCTCAATCTCACTCTCACTCTTTCTTTTTCGCTCAACCTCACTTTTACTCTCTCTTTTTTTTATCAATCTCACTTTCTCTCTTTCTTTTTTGAACAACCTCACTTTTCAACTTCAGTTGGTCCTCATGGAGCTATTTTGGAGTTAAAGGAGCAAGTTTCATTCTTTTTCCATCATTTTCAAAATTGTACATGTTTCTAAACCCATCATAGATCACTCTCCTATCACACTGCCACGGCCTCCCTAACAAAATATGGCCAGCATGCATAGGCACAACATCACAAAGTGTTTCATCCTTGCCTTTTACCTCAAGAGTTTTCCCACTCAAAATCTTTCAAAACTAATGGAACTAAATCAAGACAATACAACCTTGTTTTATCCCAACTAATAGTTAGGTCCTAAAAACAAGAATAAGAGAAACATGGAAGGAATAAAACGACAAGGGAATTAAGGAAATTATTGGAATGGAAGAGTAACTATAAGACAAG
The DNA here is from genome assembly GCF_018687715.1 of Carya illinoinensis. Taxonomy (NCBI): domain Eukaryota; kingdom Viridiplantae; phylum Streptophyta; class Magnoliopsida; order Fagales; family Juglandaceae; genus Carya; species Carya illinoinensis. The sequence continues at coordinate 15,556,475 of NC_056767.1, read as the reverse complement.
ATGCCAACTAGATAGATGTATTCAGTCCCTTTAAAGATAACGCTCAATCAATGCCAAACCACTCAATTTCATATGGCAAAGTATTTCCAACAACGATACCCAAAATCATTTTCTTTCTCTTTTTTGTTTTTTTGGATTTTTTTTCCTTTCTTTTTCTTTTCTTTTCTTTTCTTTTCTTTTCCTTTCCTTTCCTTTCCTTTTTTTTCTTTTTTTCTTTTCTTTTCTCAACAATTCAACCACAAACAGAAATATTCAATTATAATAATCAAACAATTAAATTCAATCACATAACAAATTGACAAGGAAAATAGAAGGGAATCAATGAAACCCTAGAAATTTCAAACCCTAGATGGTGCAAATTTAGGCAGCCCTCAAACAAGGAATTTAATCACCCTATGATGATGAACATGAAACCCAAATGATAGAATAAGTTGGCAGCCCTAGGAAAAACGAATTTCTGCTCTTTTGTTTTTGGTAACCCTAGAATTAAAGATGCGATAAATAAAAGATAGAATCAGACCTGATTGGAAACCTGGCTCTGAATACCAAATTATGTGAACCTCAATCGACTCGCTTTGAGACCCAACAACAATATTGGAAAAACAAACCCAAGAACGCCAAACTCAAGTCTATGGATGGAGAAGTTAAACCCGTTGAGATCTTATTTCAAGAACCTAGATTATATTAAAATCTAGACCCAATGAAATCCCGTCTCAAGAACCCAAATTACAAGGATGAATGCCACAAAGGTTGTGATTTACCTTTGATAAGTTCAAGAGTTCAATTAAGAACAAGAGGAGAAAACTCACTCACAATGAAAATTTAATAAAAAATGTCTTCTATAGTTTGGATCAAGTGGGTCAAAACTGGTTCTCCTTCTTTCAAGCCCATCACGAGCTTCATCGCAATTGAATTGTACCAATTCTTGCATTGCTTCCTTGATCTTTGTGGCTCTTAATCTTGTAATTGATCCGTAAGACTTGGTCCACCTTGGGGCCCATCAATTCGTTTCCCTCAAGCCCAAGATGTGCCATATGCCTCAAATCTAGATTTGCTTAATCTTGTGACTGGAGTTAAGGGCATTAATCAACTACAAGTGATTATTCATCTTTAAACCATCTTTCGAACTTAATTTCCTTTTCAATTCTCTCTCCCTTTTTTCATATGGGCCTTATTGCTCTTGTTATTTTGTTTGCCATCATTCTTGGAGTGAATTAGAAGATTAGACTTGATCCACAACATTTCGATACAAGGAAAGTCATTCCAACGCAAAAGTCACCGCCAATCTCCACCTAGGTGCACCTCTTTGTGCATTGCAACGAATCGGACTATAGCCTATGCCGTTTACACCATTTTCTCGAGGAAAATCTAATCAAATACATCCCACCTTGACCGTCGTAACTCAGTTCTAGCATTGGTCTAATTGACTCTAAGAAATCTGTCTTTTCTTTCATTCTTCAAAATTTTAGCCTGCAGATGCCATACCATTGGTTTCCCTCAAGCCCAAGATGTGCCATTTGCCCCTTATCTAGCCTTGGTTAAGCTCGTAACTGGAGTTAAGGGCATTAATCAACTTATAACTTATTAATCATCTTTAAACCATCTTCCAAATTAAATTTCATTTTTAATTCTAAATCTCCCTTTTTATATGGGCTTTATTACTCTTATTTTTTTGTTTTGCATCGTTCTTTGAGTGAATTAGAAGATTAGACTTGATCCACAATATTTCAATACAGGGGAAGTCATTCCAACGCCCAAGTCACCGCCAATCGCCACCTAGGTGCACCTCTTTGTGCATTGGGACGACTCGGACTATGGCCTATGCCATTTACATCATTTTTTCGAGGCAAATCTCATCAAATACATCCCACTTTGACCATCATAACTCAGTTCTAGCATTGGTCTAATTGACTCTAAGAAACCCGTCTTTTCTTTGATTCTTCGAATTTTAGCCCACAGATGCCATACCATTAGTTTCCCTCAAGTCCAAGATGTGCCATTCGCCCCTTATCTAGCTTTGGTTAAGCTCGTAACTGGAGTTAAGGGCATTAATCAACTTACATGTGAATAATCATCTTTAAACCATCTTCCAAATTAAATTTCTTTTTTAATTCTTAATCTCCTTTTTTATATTGGCTTTATTACCCTTATTTTTTTGTTTTGCATCGTTCTTTGAGTGAATTAGAAGATTAGACTTGATCCACAATATTTCAATACAGGGGAAGTCATTCCAACGCCCAAGTCACCGCCAATCGCCACCTAGGTGCACCTCTTTGTGCATTGGGACGACTCGGACTATGGCCTATGCCATTTACATCGTTTTTTCGAGGCAAATCTCATCAAATACATCCCACTTTGACCATCATAACTCAGTTCTAGCATTGGTCTAATTGACTCTAAGAAACCCGTCTTTTCTTTGATTCTTCGAATTTTAGCCCACAGATGCCATACCATTAGTTTCCCTCAAGTCCAAGATGTGCCATTCGCCCCTTATCTAGCTTTGGTTAAGCTTGTAACTGGAGTTAAGGGCATTAATCAACTTACATGTGAATAATCATCTTTAAACCATCTTCCAAATTAAATTTCTTTTTTAATTCTTAATCTCCTTTTTTATATTGGCTTTATTGCCCTTATTTTTTTGTTTTGCATCGTTCTTTGAGTGAATTAGAAGATTAGACTTGATCCACAATATTTCAATACAGGGGAAGTCATTCCAACGCCCAAGTCACCGCCAATCGCCACCTAGGTGCACCTCTTTGTGCATTGCAACGATTCGAACTATAGCCTATGCCGTTTACACCATTTTTTTGAGGGAAATCTCATCAAATACATCCCACCTTGATCGTCATAACTCAGTTCTAGTGATGAGTGTGCGAAAGTGCACTCTAAATACCCCATTATTGGACTAAAATGCTAAAATGTGAATAGAAATCATAGGAATTAATGTGTATTCTTTAATTGAATTTCTATTTACGTTGGGATACTCCTAAGCAGTTTTTTTTTTTTTTTTTTATGTTTAATTTCAGAGTTTATATATAAAAGAGCAGGTTAAGCCTATTCAAATTCAAAGGAGGACATTCATTGGTTTTGAGAGCAATTTGGAAGAAAAGAGAAAGAAAAAAATCACATATATCCTATTGCTGATAGTAAATGGGTAAGTCCTACACAAGTTGTTCCTAAGAAATCAGGTGTTACTGTGGTAAAGAATGACCTGGGAGAGCTAGTCCCTACAAAACTTGTGACTGGGTGGCGGATGTGCATTGATTATAGAAAATTGAATGCTGCCACCCTGAAAGACCATTTTCCTCTCCCTTTTATTGATCAAATTCTTGAGCATGTGGCTGGTCATCCTTTCTATTGTTTCTTGGATGGTTATTTTGATTATTATCAAATTGAAATTGCATTAGAAGACCAATATAAAACCACTTTCACTTGTCTTTTTGGTACTTATGCTTTTCGTAGAATGCCATTTGGATTGTGTAATGCACCTGCTACTTTTCAACGTTGCATGATGAGCATTTTTAGTGACATGGTTGAAAATTGCATGGAAGTTTTTATGGATGACTTGACTATTTTTGGATCTACTTTTGATGCATGCTTATTGAATTTAGAGAGGGTGTTGACTCGTTGTGAGGAGAAGGAATTGGTTTTGAATTGGAAAAAATGCCGCTTTATGGTACCTTCAGGTATTGTGTTAGGGCATATTATTTCTTCTAGGGGGATAGAGGTAGATCAATCTAAGATTGAATTAATCTCTAAGTTGCCTACACCTAGGACAGTAAAGGACGTGAGATCCTTTCTTGGTCATGCGGGCTTTTATAGGAGGTTCATACAGAATTTTTCCACCATATCTAGACCACTATGTGACCTCCTAGCTAAAGATGCCCCATTTGAGTAGACACAAGTTTGTCAAGAGGCCTTTAAAATGCTAATTGGCAAGCTTACCTCAGCACCCATAATGCAACCACCTGATTGGACTTTACCTTTTGAGATTATGTGTGATGCAAGTGATTTTGCTGTAGGTGCTGTACTTGGACAGCGAAGGGAGGGAAAGCCTTTTGTCATTTACTATGCTAGTAGAACTCTAAATAGTGCTCAGATGAATTACTCCACCACTGAAAAAGCATTGTTAGCTGTAGTGTTTGCTTTGGATAAGTTTCGTGCTTACGTGATTGGTTCTCCTATTATTACTTTTATAGATCATGCAGCCCTTAAGTACCTTCTTACAAAGAAGGATGCTAAGGCACGATTAATATGATGGATTTTACTTTTGCAGGAATTTGACATCACCATCAAAGACAAGAAAGGAGTGGAGAACGTAGTGGCTGACCATCTCTCGAGGCTCACATTTGAGGACACCTTTGACCACCTGCCAATTAGGGATGATTTTCCCGATGAGCATTTACTATCTATTACTTCTCTACTATGGTTTGCTCATATTGTGAATTATTTGGCTGCAGATGAGATACCAGTGGATTAGAGCGCTCAGGACAAGAGGAAGTTCATAACTGAGGTACTTAATTTCTATTGGGATGATCCTTTTCTTTTCAAATACTGCCCTGACCAAATTTTAAGGTGTTGCATCCCTGATGAAGAGATTGCTAGTGTCTTGGAATTTTGTCACTCTCAAGCTTGTGGGGGCCACTTTTCAATGAAGAAAACTGCTGAAAAATTCTGTAGTGTGGATTTTATTGGCCCACCATATTTAAGGATGCAAACAGCTCTTGTCGCTCATGTAAAAAGTGTCAAAAGTTAGGAGTTATATCCCGTCATAATATGATGCCCTTAAATCCAATTTTAGTGATTGAAATTTTTGATTATTAGGGCATTGATTTTATGGGACCATTTACTCCTTCTTTTGGATATCAATATATTATTGTGGCAGTAGATTATGTGTCAAAATGGGTAGAGGTAGCAGCTTGCAGGAGCAATGATAATAGGACGGTAATTAAATTTCTCAAAGAGAATGTGTTATCTCGATTTGGTACACCACGTGCTATCATTAGTGATCGGGATACACATTTTTGCAACCATTCTTTTGAGGCTTTGATGAAAAAATATGGGGTGTTACATAAGATCTCTACTGCCTACCAGGCAGGTAGAACTTGCAAATAGAGAAATTAAGCAAATTTTAGAAAAAACGGTCAATCCAGATCGCAAAGATTGGTCTTTAAGACTAGTTGATGCGCTTTGGGCCTATCGTACAGCTTTCAAAACTCCCTTAGGTATGTCACCTTATAGGCTTGTTTTTGGAAAGCCTTGCCACTTACCTATGGAGCTCGAGCACCGAGCTTATTGGGCCATCAAGCATTTCAATTTTGATGTGGGAGAAGCAGGTAAGCTTAGAAAATTTCAATTGACCGAGTTAGAGGAGTTGAGAAATAATGCTTAGGAGAACTCTAGAATCTATAAGGCTAAAATGAAAGTGTTTCATGATAAAAATATTTTGAGAAAAACGTTTAAACTTAATGATCGAGTGTTTTTATATGATTCTAGACTCCATAAGCACCTAGGAAAACTTCGGCCTAGGTGGACTAGCCCCTTTTTAGTAAGGAATGTTTTTGTAAACGGGGCGGTAGAGATAGAAAATCCTAAGGATGGTCGGATCTTTAAAGTAAATGGTCAACGCCTTAAAGTATTAATTGATAAGCAAGTTCCGGAAGTGGAAGACATTCCACTTGTGGATCTAGTCTATCAACCTTGACCACACCACTCAAGTATGTTTTTCTTTATTTATTTTGTTTTGCTTTGTTTTATTTTTGTTTTCTCTTATTTTCTTTCTTTTCCTTTTTGTTTGCTGTTTTTTTTTTCTTTATTTTTTATTGCAGGATAATTTCATTTCATCATTTCAGGTTACCATCTTTGGTGCTTAGCAAGCTACCTTCGTCACTCATCAGGTGTATTCTACCATTTTCAGTTAATCCTAAGTTGACCTTCATCATATCCCAAGTATATCCACCATCGTACCACAAACCATGTAATGATATTCTCAAAAGAAGTGCCCAATTCAACAGATCAATGAATGCTTATCACAATTTACTGTATTTGTATGCTCTCAATCCTCTCCAAACTCATATGAATACTTAAGCAAAAGAGTTCTATAGCTACATGTGTCAAACCACCATCTTACCACAAAACTTGGATAAGTGCATTAAGGGTTCTGTGAATGCTTCAACAAAAATGATTATGGGGGGTTTGGTGATTTCACGAAGATGGCTATGAATGAAAATGAATACACATGTGAAAATTATGCACGTGTGATGCAAATTAAAAAAATATTGACACATGAAAATATGCCACAGAGTTCCAACAAGTAATTTAAATACTGAATTTGCACCACCACCCCCAACTTAAATGAAACATTGTCCTCAATGTTTAATAATGAATGGGGAGTAACTTAAAATGGTAGCATTCACCTGATGAGTGACGATGGTAGCTCGCTAAGCACTAAAGATGTTAACCTGAAATGAGGAAATGAAATTATCCTGCAATCAAAAACAAAGAAAACAACCGCAAACAAAAAGGAAAAGAAAGAAAATAAGAGAAAACAAAAATAAAACAAAGCAAAATAAAACAAATAAAGAATAACATATCTGGGTGGTGTGGTCAAGGTTGATAGACTGGATCCACAAGTGAAATGTCTTCCACTTTTAGAACTTGCCTATCAATTAATATTTTAAGGCGTTGACCATTTACTTTAAAGATCCGACCATCCTTAGGATCTTCTATTTCTACCGCCCCATTTTTAAAAATATTTTTCACTACAAAGGGGTTAGTCCACCTAAACTGAAGTTTTCCTCGGTGCTTGTGAAATCCAAAATCATATAAGTATATTCGGTCATTAGGTTTAAACCTCTTCCTAAGAATATTTTTATCATAAAACATTTTCATTTTAACCTTATAGACTTTAGACTTAGGCAAACGTTTCAATCTAACTCTTGGTGCTTTCATACTTACAGGAATCTGTTTTCCACATTTCTTAGGTAACTCCTCAAATTTCTATTGCCAAGTCTGTGTGCTATAATCCTGAGTTACATAAAAAATAGCACAAATATCAATAACATCAGATGAAGCACTAACAGATGTATCAAACTCAGAATTTACAAGGGAATATTCAAGGGGATCAAAATAATGAGTTGTGTGAACTCCTTTGTCTATGAGTATGTCAATCACGTACGTTTGGTAGCACTCATCATCTGTTGGCTGTTTCTCAATATGGAAAATGTTGACCTCCATGGTCATATTTCCAAAAGATAGCTTCATCAACCCATTCCTGCAATTTATAAGTAAATTAGCCGTAGCAAGGAAAGGTCTATCTAATATGAGAGGAACCTTAGAGTTAGACTCAACATTGATTGAGTGTCCAAAATTAAGAAATCAACTGGATAATAAAACTTGTCAATTTGGATCAAAACATCCTCAACTATCCCTCTCAGTTTCTTAACTGAATGATTAGCCAACTGAAGTACAACAGAAGTAGGCTTAATTTCACCCAAACTAAGCTGCAAATAAATTGAGTATGGCATCAAATTAACACTAACTCCTAGAGCTAGTAAGGCTTGCCCAAACTCATGATTCCCAATATTACATGCAATGGTTGGACAACCAGGATCCTTGTACTTAGGAGGAATTCGCTGTTCAATTAGAGTACTAACTTGCTCTGTCAGAAATGCTGTCTTCTTAACATGGTGCTTCCTCTTAACTGTACACAAATCTTTAAAAACTTTTGCATAAGTGAGAACTTGTTTAATAACATGCAAAAGAGGAAGGTTAATCTTTACCTGCCAGGGGTTCTCCAAGATTTCATTACTAGGATCCAAAGTTCACATACCAGATTTTAAAGCTTGAGGAAATGGTATCTTAACTGGATTCTTAATTACCTCGGTATCCTTGGGGAACTCGGTACTATCATTGCTTTGTTCGTCTTCAACATCCTTTGGTTTATCAGTTGTTTGCATTGACATCTTTCAAATTTTTTTGTGCCATATGATGACCTTGGGTGCGGATTGAGCTTGACAAGGAAACTTGCCACGCTCATTCACACTCAAGGAGCTCACTATCTTGGATATATGACTCTTTATCTCTTTGTTTTCTTCAACAAACTTGCATAATCAAAGACTCAAATTTTTGATTAGTTTTACTTTGTGCCTCAATAAAAGCATGTAAAGTATCTTCAAGGGTCTCCTAGAAGATGAAGGTGCATGATATGGTGCAGGATATGATCAAGGGGGCTATGCAGGTGGCTGGTTTTCAGATTTCCAACTAAAATTGGGGTGATTACGCCACCCAGGATTGTAGGTATCAGAGAAAGGTGCAACAGGCTTTATGTACATGCCTAAGGCATTACATTGTTCCTCATACATCCCTCTCATCTCAGCAAATATGGGACACTCTTGGACAAGGTGATCTACCCCGCCACACACAAAACATGGTCCAAAAGACTTTGCATGATTAGCCACATGTGTTGGCTTTAAGTCTTTATTCTTTAACACCTCTAGCTCACTAGTGAGCATCTCAACCTTAGCGTTTAGGTTATCCTCTTCCCAAAGATGGTAAATTCCACCACCATTTAGGTTTCTTGCAGGTCGTGACCTATTTGTGCTCTTAGTAGCACTAGGTCCAGTCTAAGTGTGAGCTTTTTCAGCAAGCTCATTGAGGTATTCTATGGCCTCATCAGGATCTTTCTGTAAGAACTCACCATTACACATCATCTCCACAAATTGACGCTCTCTAAGTGTAAGTCCCTCATAAAAATAGCTCATTAAGCATCAATTCTCATACCCATGGTGAGGACACATACTCAATAGCTCTTTAAATCTCTCACAAGATTGATACAAAGTCTTATTGTCCTTTTGTACAAAGGTGGAGATTTGCCTTTTTAAAGCATTGGTCTTATGTTGGGGAAAGTATTTATTAAAGAAGACCAGAGTCATCTCATTCCATAACCCAATAGATCGTGGTCTCAATGAGTATAGCCAACTCTTAGCTCTATCCTTCAAAGAGAAAGGAAAGAACTTAAGTCTCACAATGTCATTAGTTGCATTTTGACTATGAAAAGTCGCAACTACTTCCTCAAACTCCCTAATGTGCACATATGGATTTTCATTTTTCAAGCCATGAAAAGTAGGGAGTAACTGTATCATCCCTGTTTTAAAATCCAATTGGCGAATATTAGCTGGAAACATGATGCATGATGGTGTGGCTGTGGGTGTAGGGTGGAGGTAATCCTGAATGGTCTTAGTGGGTTGATCTTCGTGTTCACTCATTTTTTTAGAATTAAAAGAAATATCAAACAAATGATCAGAAAAATTAAACTTTGACTCTAACACAGGTCTACAAGAAAACCGACCCAAGGCGTCTCTATACTTGTGCATGCAAGGTAGAGAAAAACGCAACACTAAAAAAAATTACAAAAAGAAACAAAAAATAAAATGAAGATGCTGCAATCTAAAAGAGGGAACGAAGTTACCGCCTTTACAAACTGTTGAAAAGAAAAACTATCTCACAATTCTTCTACCGTCTCCCCGGTAACGGCGCCAAAATTTGATTACGCCCAAAGAATAACGCGGTAATTGTAGCATAGCTTTGGGGTGTCGATTCCACAGGGAGAAAAATTAAAAGAATAGCAAGAGAAACAAAGAAACTAAAAAAAATATTAAATAAGTAATGGAGAACAAATATTAATTTTAAATGTAAATTAAAGTGAAGCAAAGTGATTAATGGAAAAAGTATTCAAATTTGACGAACAGTATAGCGTTGCGAATCCCTTGCATAAATCCAGTATATTAATTATTCTTAATTCATTGGATAACTCAATTAGGAACTCAATTAAGAAATTCTCAATCGGAAGGTAGAGATTTATAAACCAAGATTAAATCAAATTTAACCATTTGAAAAATCATTCACCACTTTTAAGATACATAAATTACTATCCCTATTGAGAAAATCCAATGACGACAATATACTCAGGGAGCGATATTGTAGCAAAAAACTAAATCAATATATATAAAAAATTGATCCAAACATAATCAAAGAACTAATCCATTCAATAGAAAAAGCATGACTGAATCAATAAACAGAATAAATTATATGATTATTTGGAGAAGAAAACATCAACGATGAATTGAGAATGATAAAACAAAAGAGTTTTAACAATTGAAAATCAAATACATGAATTAAGAATAAATTATAAATACCATCTAATGTGCAAGTTCATCCCTAACCCTACTTGAGAATTTAGTTACCCATAAATATACTGGACAACAAAAATCTCCAAAGAAAACTGAAGCGAACGGTGGCTATGGAAGTGATTTTCTCCTCTCTTCAGATCTGCCACTTGTGCCTCCTCTCCTCTTCTTCTATTTCGTGCTAATGATATGCTTATATAGGGTAGGAAAGAAACCCTAATGTCCTCTTAATTTCCGCATAAAAAAATCACCTAGATTTTAGGACATATTTTGGCAGCCATGTACATCCTCCAGGAGTTCGAATTTTGAAATACTTATTAGAGACAAAGTTATATCCCTTTAAGATAGCTTTCTAATGCATCAAGAATCGTATCCATCCAATATATGGATGAAAAGATATAATCAAAAGACTAAAATATGTCCAGACTGTCTCCGAGCAAATTTTGGACTTGGACTTCTTGTGGTTTCATTTTGTGATTTTTTTCTTTTTCTTTTCTTCCAAATTGCTCTCAAACCCCATGAATGTCCTCCTTTGAATTTGACTGGGCTTGACTTACTCTTTTATAAACTCTAAAATTAGACATAAAAAAACTGCTTAGAAGTATCTCAACGTAAATAGAAATTCAAATTAAGAATACAGATTAATTCCTATGATTTCTATTCACATTTTAGCATTTTAGTCCAATAATAGGGTATTTAGAGTGCACTTTCGCACACTCATCAAAACCCATCTTTTCGTTCATTCTTTGAATTTTAGCCCATAGATGCCATACCATTGGTTTCCCTCATGCCCAAGATGTGCCATACGCCCCTTATCTAGCCTTGGTTAAGCTCGTAGCTGGAGTTAAGGGCATTAATCAACTTACAAGTAATTAATCATCTTTAAACCATCTTCCAAACTAAATTTCATTTTTAATTCTTAATCTCCTTTTTTATATGGGCTTTATTACTCTTATTGTTTTGTTTTGCATCATTCTTTGAGTGAATTAGAAGATTAGACTTGATCCACCCCATTTGAATACAAGGAAAGTCATGCCAATGCCCAAGTCACCGCCAATCACCACCTATGTGTACCTCCATGTCCATTGCAACTAATCGGACTCTAGCCTATGCCGTTTACACCATTTTCTTGAGGGAAATCAAATCAAATGCATCCCACCTTAACCGTCGGAACTTAGTTCTAGCATTGGATGAATTGACTCAAAGAAACCCATCTTTTCTTTCTTTCTTCCAATTGTAACCCACAGACACCATACCATTTGTTTACCTCCAGCTCAGGATGTACCATACTCCCCTAATCTAGCCTTGGTTAAGCTTGTAAACGGAGTTAATGGCATTAAGCAACTTACAAGTGATTAATCATCTTTAAACCATATTTCAAACTTAATTTCCTTTTTAATTCTTTCTCACCATTTTTATATGGACATTAATACATTTATTTTTTGTTTGCCATCATTCTTAGAGTGAATTAGAAGATTAGACTTGATTCACCACCTTTCAATACGAGGAAAGTCATTCCAATGCCAAAGTCATCGCCAATTATCCTGTAGGTGCACCTCCATGTGCATTGCAGCTAATCAGACTCTTGCCTATGTTATTTACACCATTTTCTAGAGAGGAATCTCATCAAATACATCCCACCTTAAACGTCGTACCTTAATTCTAGCATTGGATGAATTGACTCAAAGAAACCCATCTTTTCTTTCAATCTTCCAATTGTAACCCACATATGCCATACCATTATGTTCCCTCAAGCTCAAGATGTGCCATAAGCCCCTTATCTAGCCTTGGTTAAGCTTGTAACCGGAGTTAAGGGCATTAATCAACTTACAAGCAATTACTCATGTCTAAACCATGTTTCAAGCTTAATTTCCTTTTTAATTCTTTCTCACCATTTTTATATGGACATTAATACTTTTATTGTTGTTTCCCATTATTGTTAGAGTGAAATAGAAGATTAGACTTGATACACCACATTTCAATACAAGGAAAGTCATTCCAACGCCCAAGTCACCGCCAATCGCCACCTAGGTGCACCTCCATGTGCATTGCAACTAATTGGACAACCTATGCCGTTTACACCATTTTCTCAAGGGAAATCTCAGCAAATGCATCCCACCTTAACCATCGAAACTCAATTCTAGCATTGGATGAATTGACTCAAACAAACCCTTCCTTTCCTTCATTCTTCCAATTGTAACCCACAAATGCCATACCATCAGTTTCCCTCAAGCCCAAGACGTGCCATTGATGGGAACCAAGGTGTACCTACTCTTAAAGATCCTTTGCAATTTCCAGATGGGCCAATTACAAGATCAAAAGTCAAGAAGATCAAGGAAGCAATGCAAGGATTAGTACAAGCCACTTGGGAAGAAGCTAGCAAGAGCCCAACACTCAAGATGAGCTTGAAAGAAGAAGAACCAGCTTTGATCCACTTGATCCAAGCCGTGGAAGACTTGACTTAGAAATAGGGCCTTTAGATATTAAGGCTTTCAATTTGTTTAAAGGATTTTTATTATTAGTTTTGAATAAATGGGATTGGGGATGCTTATCCCACATATGTCTTGTTCATTTGATATAATCTGTAGGGCTTAGAAGTACTGTAGTATGACACTGTTCATGCTACAGTACACTCCTCTTATTCTTAATTGAACTCTTGAACTTATCAAAGGTAAATCACAACCTTTGTGGCTTTCCTCCTTGTTATTTGGGTTCTTGAGACGGAATTTCGACAGGTCTAGATTTTGATATAATCTAGGTTCTAGAAATGAATTCTCAACGGGTCTAAATTCTCCATCCATAGACTTGAGTTTGACGTTCTTGGGTGAGTTTTCAAATTGATTGTGGGTTCAAGAGATTCTCTTCCCACGGGTTCACATCAGTTGGTAATCAGAGCAAGGTTTTCAATCAGGTCTGATTCTATCTTTATTTATTGTATCATTAATTCTAGAACTTCATTATTCTATGGTTGCACAAAAAAAAAAGTGCAGAAATTCGAATTTCCTAGGGCTGCCAAATTATTCTGTCTTTTGGTTTTAATGTTCATCATCATAAGGTGGCTAAATTTCTTGTTTAAGGGCTGTCAAAATTTGCACCATCTAGGGTTTCATTGATTCTCTTCTATTTCCTTATCAATTTTTTATGTGTTTGAATTCAATTGTTTGATTATCACAATTGAATATTTCTATTTGTGGTTGAATTGTTGAGAAAGGAAGAGGAAAAAAAGAAAAAGAAAAGAAAGGAAAGGAAAAGAAAAGAAAGGAAAGGAAAGGAAAAGAAAGGAAAAGATAAGAAAAGAAAAAAAATCGTCCCAAAAAAAAAGAGTATAGAAAAATCCAAAAAAAAATTTCTTGAGTCTTTCATCATAGGGGGTTGGGCATCCTTCGTTACTGTTGGTATCTTGTGTTATAGTCACTCTTCCATTCGTATAATTTCCGTGATTCTCGTGTCGTTTCTTTCCTTCTGTGTTTCTCTTGTTCTTGTTTCTTGGATCTAATTGCTAGTTGGGATTAGACAAGGTTGCTTTGTCTTAATTGAGTTCAATTAGTTCTAAAAGAACTTGAGTGGGAAGAGTCGAGGTAAAAGGCAAGAGAGTGTGAGATTATTATCGAAAAAAAAAGGCCAATTCAGAGTGAAACAAGAGTGGAGTGCCATCATTTGAGTGTAAACACGTAAGGGAGCGTGTGAGGTCCTTTCTTTTTCTGCTAACATTTTTTTTTGCTGCACATTACAATGTCTCACCGCAATGGCTCATCACCCAAGGGGATAGCAGATAACTCATTTGTGTTGCAAGCCATGCAACAACATGCTATTGGGGCAAATGGAGGATAGGATGAATCAACAACAAGCAGAGATTAGAAATTTGCAAGGTGGGAGAAATCGAAGGCGACATGAGCCTAGGGTTGAAAATGCATATGAGAATGAAGGAGATGATGAGGATGAGGAAGACCTAACATCTGAAATTGGGTTGGGTAGACATAGAGGAGTTAGGCGTGAAAGAGGATTTGAGGGAAACCTAGGGGGTCGGGATGGTGTCGATAGAGACTTGGGGAGCATAAAAATGAAATACCATCTTCCAAGGTAAAACTGACCCAAAGGTTTATCTAGAGTGGGAGAAAAAAAATAGATTTGGTATTGGATTGTCATAATTACTCAGAGGAGAAGAAAGTGAAGTTGGCGGTAATTGAATTTACTGATTATGCTATTATTTGGTGGGATCAATTAGTGACCACTAGGAGGAGGAATCATTAGAGGCCTGTAGAGACATGGGGCGAGTTGAAAGCTCTCATGAGGCAGAGATTTGTACCTAGTCACTACTATAGGGACCTTTATCAAAAGCTCCAAAATCTTACATAGGGGTCTAGGAGTGTGGAGGATTACCATAAGGAGATGGAAGTGGCTATGATTCAGGCTAATGTAGAGGAGGACCGGGAGGCCACCATGGCTACATTTTTGAGTGGTTTGAATAGAGATATAGCCAATGTGGTTTAATTGTAACATTATGTGGAGATAGAGGACATGGTGCACATGGCTATGAAGGTGGAGAGGCAATTAAAGAGAAAAGTGACAGCAAGGTACACTTCGGTTTCTAGCACTACTTGAAAATCAAAGTAGGATAGAAATGATCCTGTTGAAGCAAACAGAAAGATCGAACCACCTAAAGGCAAAGATGAGGGACCTAGTAGCAAACCCAATATAGAATCTCAACCTTCAAGGAATAGAGATATTAAATGCTTTAAGTGTTTGGGTTCAAGGCACATCGCTTCTCACTGTCCAAATAGGCGAGTGATGATTATGCGTGACAATGAGGAGGTTATGACTGAGAGTGAGAATAATCGTGATGGGGTGCCCGAGTTGGTTGATGTTAGTGATTACGAAGGAGTGATATACGCCGTGAGTGAGTCTTGATGAGTGTGCGAAAGTGCACTTTAAATACCCTATTATTGAACTAAAATGCTAAAATGTGAATAGAAATAATAAGAATTAATGTGTATTCTTTAATTGAATTTCTATTTACGTTGGGATACTCCTAAGCAGTTTTTTTTATGTTTAATTTCAGAGTTTATATAAGAGCAAGTCAAGCCCAGTCAAATTCAAAGGAGGACATTCATGGGGTTTGAGAGCAATTTGTAAGAAAAGAAAAAGAAAAAAATCACAAAATGAAAGCACAAGAAGTCCAAGTCCGAAATTCGCTAGGAGACAGTCTGGACATACTTTAGTCTTTTAACTGTATCTTTTTACTCACATATCGGATTGATGCTATTCTTGATGCATTGGAAAGCTATCTTAAAGGGCTATAACTTTGTATCTAATAAGGATTTCGAAATTCAAAATCCTGAAGGCTGTACTTGGCTGCTAAGATAAGTCCTAAAATTTAGGCTTTTTTTTATGCGAAAATTAAGAGGACATTAGGGTTTCTTTCCTACCCTATATAAGTATATCATTAGCACGAAATGGAGGAGAGGAGGCACAAGAGATAGATCTGAAGAGAGGAGAAAATGACTTCCATGGCCACCGTTCGCTTCAGTTTTCTCTGGAGATTTTTGTTGTCCAGTATATTTATGGGTAACTAAATTCTCAAGTAGGGTTAGGGATGAACTTGCACATTAGATGGTATTTCTAATTTATTTTCAATTCATGTATTTTATTTTCAAATGCTAAAACTCTTTTGTTTTATCATTCTCAATTCATCGTTGATGTTTTCTTCTCCAAATTATCATAAAATTTGTTCTGTTTATAGATTCAGTCATGCTTTTTCTATTGAATGGATTAGTTCTTTGATTGTGTTTGGATCAATTATTTATCTCTATTGATTTAGTTTTTTGCTACAATATCGCTCCATGAATATATTGTCGTCATTAGATTTTCTCAATAGGGGTAGTAATTTACATTTTTTAAAAGTGGTGAATGATCTTTCAAAAGGTTAAATTTGATTTAATTTTGATTTATAAATCTATTCCTTCCGATTGGGAATTTCGAGAATTGAGTTGCTAATTGAGTTATCCAATGAATTAAGAATAATTAAAATACCGGATTTGTACAAGGGATTCCTGATGCTCTACTGTTTGTCAAGTTTGAGTACTTCTTTCGTTAATCACTTTACTTCACTTTAATTTACATTTAAAATTAATCTTTGTTCTTCATTACTTATTTAATATTTTTCTTTAGTTTCTTTGTTCCTCTTGCTATTCTTTTAATTTGTCTCCCTGTGGAATCGACACCCCAAAGCTGTGCTACAACTACCGTGTTATTCTTTGGGCGTAATCAAATTTTGGCGCCGTTGTCGGGGAAACGGTAGAAGAATTGTGAGATAGTTTTTCTTTTCAACAGTTTGTAAAGGTGGTAACTTCGTTCCCTCTTTTAGCTTGCTGCATTTTTTTTATTATTTTTTTTCTTTTTGTAGTTGTTTTTAGTGTTGCGTTTTTCTCTACCTTGCATGCACAGGTATAGAGACGCCTTGGGTCGGTTTGCTTGTAGACCTGTGTTAGAGTCAGAGTTTAATTTTTGTATTCATTTGTTTAATAATTCTTCTAATTCTGAGAAAATGAGTGAACACGAAGATCAACCCACTAGGACCTTTCAGGATTACCTCCACCCTACACGCACAGCCACACCATCATGCATCATGTTTCCGGTTAATATTCACCAATTGGATTTTAAAACAGGGATGATACAGTTACTCCCTACTTTTCATGGCTTGGAAAATGAAAATCCATATGTGCTCATTAGGGAGTTTGAGGAAATAGTTGCGACTTTTCATAAGCAAAATGTAACTGATGACATTGTGAGACTTAAGTTCTTTCCTTTCTCTTTGAATGATAGAGCTAAGAGTTAGCTATACTCTTTGAGACCACGATCTATTGGGTCATGGAATGAGATGACTCAGATCTTCTTTAATGAATACTTTCCCAACATAAGACCAATGCTTTAAAAAGGCAAATCTCCACCTTTGTACAAAAGGACAGTGAGACTTTGTATCAGTCTTGGGAGAGATTTAAGGAGCTATTGAGTATGTGTCCTCACCATGGGTATGAGAATTGGCGCTTAGTGAGCTATTTTTATGAGGGACTTACACCTAGAGAGCGTCAATTTGTGGAGATGATGTGTAATGGTGAGTTCTTACAGCAAGATCCTGATGAGGCCGTAGAATACCTCAATGAGTTTGCTGAAAAAGCTCACACTTGGACTGGACCTAATGCTACTGAGAGCACAAATATGTCACGACCTGCAGGAAACCTAAATCGTGGTGGAATTTACCATCTCAGGGAAGAGGATAACCTAAAGACTAAGATTGAGATGCTCACTAGGGAACTAGAGGTGTTGAAGACTAAGGACTTAAAGCCAACACACGTGGCTAATCATGTAGAATCTTTTGGACCATGTTTTGTGTGTGGCGTGGTAGATCACTGATTGAGCTAAGATATTACATATTTTAGCTATTTAAAATCAATGTATTTTTAAATTCATCATGACATTATTATTGGTTTTAAATGGAAAAATGGTTAATAAGAATAAATACAAGTTGTGATTTAAATTGATTAATAGCATGGGTTTGTGCTTAATTTTATAACTTGAGATTTAATTGGATAATGTTTATTCATATGCATATTTTATTTAGAAAGCTTAGTATGAGATAAAATTTGTGTGTGATCCATATGTTAAATTTTTTTAATAGATTGGAAGTCATTAACACATGCATGACTCAAAACAATGAATTTTGGCTTGTAGGTCCTATACACATGGCATGGAAAGACATATTGAATTGATGACCACTTCTAGATTGAAGAGTGCCGTATGCACTTCATCCCACCAACTCAACCCAAGTCCAAAAAGGAGGCTGAAACCAAGAAGAGGCATGTTGAAAAGAAAAACAAATAAATATGGAAGTGCATGCCGTGCCATGCTTGACTTGGAGGAAGGAGTTTGGCAGCACCAACTTGAATTCAACCATCTATATATATATATGTGTGTGTGTGTGTGTGTGTGTGTGTGTGTGTGTGTGTGTGTGGCTGGACGGTAGAATAAAGGTGTGAAAGGGGAGATGCCGTGATTGGTGTTCGTTGCATGATTTGCTTGAGCTGAAGTGTGATATGCTGGAATTAATTGAGAGAAGTAGGTGGGTGCTTAATGTGTTGTGCTAAAACTGAGAAATAAAAAGGAAAGAAAGCAAAGTCGGTGCTGGATTCATGAAATGAAAGAGAGTGTCGGTGCATGAGTAGGTGAGAAATTGAAGATGGAAGTCAGCTGGATTAACTTGATTGGAGGAAGAGTGAACCAGCAGAATTTTCTGGAATCAGTGTGCATGAACTTAATTTTCTGCTGGGTGAGAAGAGACGTGCTTGAGTTGGCTGAACGTGAGGAATTTATCTTATTGGGCAGCTTTAATTCTCTTGCAGGTGCATGTGAGTGTTGTGCTGGAATTAATTGAGAAAAAGGTGAAGAGAAGAGATAAGAGAATTCGGCTGAATTGAATTGGAATTGGAGGAATGTACCGAATTGAGGCAACTCTTTATATATATATATATACACATATATGT
Organism: Carya illinoinensis; assembly: GCF_018687715.1. Taxonomy (NCBI): domain Eukaryota; kingdom Viridiplantae; phylum Streptophyta; class Magnoliopsida; order Fagales; family Juglandaceae; genus Carya; species Carya illinoinensis. The sequence continues at coordinate 15,537,751 of NC_056767.1, read as the reverse complement.
GGCTGAACGGTGGAATAAAAAGATAGGGGAGTGGATGAGTAGAGTGCTGTGTATGAATTTTCAACAAAGTTAGGCGTGAAGACGTGTGGGCTGGAAGAGAAAAATCATGCCGTGATTGAAGGGGATTAAAGGTGGAAATTCATTGAAGCTTGAATAAAGAAAAGGGAAAGAGAGCTTGAGTCGTATAAAGCAACGGATGAGAGGGAGGGGAACGTAGATCCGTGCTTGGTTTGAATTGAGGAAAAGATTGATTCTTCAAGAGGCGGCTATTGAATGTGAATGCAAGAAACCAATTGAGTGTGAATGCAAGAGGTGGCCAAAATTAGGTGTGAATGCAAATGAAGTGTGAATGCAAATGAAGTATGAATGTGAGAGGCAACTAGCCAAGTTGCTCGGCTATAAAAGGGGATGCAGTCCAAACCAAAAGAAACAACTACAACTTGCTTCTTTGTTATTTCTTTGTTATGTTCTTGAAAGAATTGGCTCCTTCTTGTGTTCATCAATTTTGTTTTTCCTTTTAGCTTCAATGCTTTGTTGTTTTAGAATTTTTATTAAGTATATTAAGAATTGTTCTAGAATTTTATTTCATTAAGTGTAATACCTTCATTTCTGTTAAGTGTGCTAGTTTGTTTCATTACTAGTTTGTTTCATGCAATAAAAGGAATTATTTTAGAAGTTTTAATCAAGTGTGCCAGTTCGTTTCATGAAACAAAAAAAATTGTTTTAGAAGTTTTAATCAAGTGTGCTAGTTCGTTTCATGAAACAAAAAGAATTGTTTTAGAAGTTCTCATTAAGTGTGTTACCTTAAATTATTGCAAGAAAGGTTCGGTTGAAAGCTTTTGTTTTTGTTTTTCTGAAACATCATATGTGAGAAGTTGTTTCCTTTTTGTTTTGAATTTCAATTGAATAGTGAAAGGAAGTTTTCGTCTAGACTTTTCGTTCTCTATTTTATTTAACTTCAGTTTAAAGTTTATGGAATACTTTTGAGATTTTTTTGGCTTAGAAGTTTGGGTAATTTATTTGCTGTTTACTTATTTCGTGTTATTTATTTTTTTCACTTCTTTAAGTTTTCATTTAATAGTGATTACAATTGTTATGTGTTATTTTGAGAATTTGTGATTTAATTACAAAGATGAATTCTAGAATCTTGGTTTTGGGCATTTTCAATTTTCAGTTCATGTTTTGTCAATTACTTTCTAATTTAGTTTAATTCTTAATTTAGTTTTATTAATTTCTGAGTTTAATTTATTAGTCCTTTACATTCTAATCCAACAATCAAAATCTAAAAACATGAATCTAGTCCATGACTAGTACCCTTTTCCATCTATTGCACATGTCATCATCTTGTTTTCTCTTTGTGAAGTTTTTCACATTTTTCAACGAGTTTAATTTTAAGTAACTTTCCCTGAGGAGACGATCTAGGAATTCATTCCTAATTATTACACGACATCCTCCTGCACTTGGGATAACATTAGTGCTACTCATTTTTGAGTGAGTCAATCACCTTGCCCAAGAGTGTCCCACATTTGCTGAGATGAGAGGGATGTATGAGGAACAATGTAATGCCTTAGGTATGTACAATAAGCCTTTTACACCTTTCTCTGATACCTATAATCCGGGGTGGCGTAATCACCCCAATTTTAGCTAGAAGTCTAAAAACCAGCCGCCTGCACAACCTCCTAGATCATATCCTGCACCATATTATGCACCTTCATCTTCTAGGAGTCCTTTAGAAGACACTTTGCATGCTTTTATTGAGGCACAGAGTAAAACTAATCAAAAGTTTAAATTTTTGATTATGCAGGTTGTTGAAGAAAACAAAGAGATAAAGAGTCATATATCCAAGATAATGAGCTCCTTGAGTGTGAATGAGCGTGGTAAGTTTCCTTCTCAAGCTCAATCCGCATCCCAAGGTCAGCATATGGCACAAAAAAATTTGAAAGAGGTCAATGCTATTGTGACAAGAAGTGGTAAGTCCTTACACATCCCAACAACTGATAAGCCAAAGGATATTAAAGGGGAACAAAGCAATGATAGTACCGAGTTCCCCAAGGAAGCCGAGTAATCAAGAGTCCAGTTAAGGTACCATTTCCCCAAGGTTTAAAATCTGGTATGTGAACTTTAGATTCTAGTAATAAAATCTTGGAGAACCTCAGGCAGGTAAAGATTAACCTTCCTCTTTTACATGTTATTAAACAAGTTCCCACTTATGCAAAAGTTCTTAAAGATTTGTGTACAGTTAAGAGGAAGCACCATGTTAAGAAGACAATATTTCAGACAGAGCAAGTTAGTGCTCTAATTGAACAGTGAATTCCTCCTAAATACAAGGATCCTGGTTTTCCAACCATTGCATGTAATATTGGGAATCATGAGTTTTGGCAAGCCTTGCTAGATCTAGGAGCTAGTGTTAATTTGATGCCTTATTCCATTTATTTGCAGCTTGGTTTGGGTGAAATTAAGCCTACTTCTGCTGTGCTTCAATTGGTTGATCGTTCAGTTAAGAAACCGAGAGGGATAGTTGAGGATGTTTTGATCTAAATTGACAAGTTTTATTATCCTGTTGATTTCTTAATTTTGGACACTCAATCAGTTGTTGAGTCTAACCTAAGGTTCCTCTCATATTAGGTAGACCTTTCCTTGCCACGGCTAATGCATTTATAAATTGCAGGAATGGGTTGATGAAGCTATCCTTCGGAAACATGACCATGGAGGTTAACATTTTCCATATTGAGAAACAACCAACAGATGACGAGTGCCACCAAACGTACATGATTGACGCACTCATAGACAAAAGAGTTCACACAACTCATGATTTTGATCCCATTGAATATTCCCTTGTGAACTCTGAGTTTAATACATCTGTTAGTGATTCATTTGATGTTATTGATATTTGTGTTGATTTTTATGAAACTCAGGATTATGACACACAGGTTTGGCAACAGAAATTTGAGGAGTTGCCTAAGAAATGTGGAAAACAGATTCCTCACCCAGGAAAACTTCGATCTTGGTGGACTGGCCCCTTTTTAGTAAGGAATGTTTTTATAAATGGGGCGGCAGAAATAGAAGATCCCAAGGATGGTCGGATCTTTAAAGTAAATAGTCAACGCCTTAAAGTATTAATTGATAGGCAAGTTCTGGAAGTGGAAGACATTTCGCTTGTGGATCCAGTCTATCAACCTTGACCACACCACACAGGTATGTTTTTCTTTATTTATTTTGTTTTGCTTTGTTTTATTTTTGTTTTCTCTTATTTTCGTTCTTTTCCTTTTTGTTTGCTGTTTTTTTTTCTTTGTTTTTTATTGCAGGATAATTTATTTCGTCATTTTAGGTTACCATCTTTGGTGCTTAGCGAGCTACCTTCGTCACTCATCAGGTGTATTCTACCATTTTAAGTTACTCCCCATTCAATTTTGATTTTTAAACATGGAGGACAATGTTTCATTTAAGTTGGGGGGTGGTGGTGCAAATTCAGTATATAAAATGCTTGTTGGAACTCTGTGGCATATTTTCATGTGTTAATTTTTTTTTAATTTGCATCACACATACATCATTTTCACATGTGTAATCATTCTCATTCATAGTCATCTTCGTGAATTCACCAAACCCACCATAATCATTTTTGCTGAAGCATTCACAGAACCCTTAATATACTTATCCAAGTTTTGTGGTAAAATGGTGGTTTGACACATGTAGCTAGAGAACTCTTTTGCTTAAGTATTCATGTGAGTTTGGAGAGAATTGAGAGGATACAAATGCAGTAAATTGTGATAAGCGTTCATTGATCTGTTGAATTGGGTACTTCTTTTGAGAATATCATTACATGGTTTTTGGTACAATAGTGGTATTTCTAATTTATTCTTAATTGATGTATTTGATTTTCAATTGCTAAAACTCTTTTGTTTTATCATTCTCAATTCATCGTTGATGTTTTATTCTCCGAATAATCATAGAATTTATTCAATTTATGGATTCAGTCATGCTTTTTCTATTGAATGGATTAGTTCTTTGATTATGTTTGGATCAATTATTTATCTATATTGATTTAATTTTTTGTTGTAATATCGCTCCCTGAGTATATTATCGTCATTGGATTTTCTCAATAGGGGTAATAATTTACGTATCTTAAAAGTGGTGAATGATTTTTCAAAGAGTTAAATTTGATTTAATTTTGGTTTATAAATCTATACCTTCCGATTGGGAATTTTGTAAATTGAGTTCCTAATCGAGTTATCCAATGAATTAAGAATAATTAAAATACTGGATTTGTGCAACGGATTCCCGACACGTTACTGTTCGTCAAATTTGAGTACCTTTTCCGTTAATCATTTTGCTTCACTTTAATTTATATTTAAAATTAATCTTTGTTCTCCATTATTTATTTAATATTTTTCTTTAGTTTCTTTCTTTCTCTTGCTATTCTTTTAATTTGTCTCCTTGTGGAATCGACATCTCAAAGCTGTGCTACAACTACCGCGTTATTCTTTGGGCGTAATCAAATTTTGGCACCGTTGCTGGGGAGACGGTAGAAGAATTGTGAGATAGTTTTTCTTTTCAACAGTTTGTAAAGGCGGTAACTTCGTTCCTTCCCTCTTTTAGTTTGCTGCATCTTTATTTTATTTTCTGTTTCTTCTTGTAGTCTTTTAGTGTTACGTTTTTCTTTACCTTGCATGCACAAGTATAGAGACGCCTTGGGTCGGTTTGCTTGTAGACCTGTGTTAGAATCAGAGTTTAATTTTTTTGGTAATTTTTTTGATAATTTCTTTGATAATTCTTATAATTCTGAGAAAATGAGTAAACACGAATATCAACCCACTAGGACCTTTCAAGATTACCTCCACCCTACACGCACAGCCACATGCATTATGTTTCCAGCTAATATTTGCCAATTGGATTTTAAAACATGGACGATACAGTTACTCCCTACTTTTCATGGCTTGGAAAATGAAAATCCTTATGTGCACATTAGGGAGTTTGAGGAAGTAGTTACGACTTTTCATAGTCAAAATGCAACTGATGACATTGTGAGACTTAAGTTCGTTCCTTTCTCCTTGAAGGATAGAGCTAAGAGTTGGCTATACTCATTGAGATCACGATCTATTGGGTCATGGAATGAGATGACTCAGGTCTTCTTTAATAAATACTTTCCCCAACATAAGACCAATGCTTTAAAAAGGCAAATCTCCACCTTTGTACAAAAGGATAGTGAGACTTTGTATCACTCTTGGGAGAGATTTAAGGAGCTATTAAGTATGTGTCCTCACCATGGGTATGAGAATTGGCACTTAGTGAGCTATTTTTATGAGGGACTTACACCTAGAGAGCGTCAATTTGTGGAGATGATGTGTAATGGTGAGTTCTTGCAGAAAGATCCTGATGAGGCCATAGAATACCTCAATGAGCTTGTTGAAAAAGCTCATACTTGGACTGGACCTAGTGCTATTGAGAGCACAGATAGGTCACGGCCTACAGGAAACCTAAATTGTGGTAGAATTTACCATCTCAGGGAAGAAGATAACCTAAAGAGTAAGGTTGAGATGCTCACTAGGGAGCTAGAGGTGTTGAAGAATAAAGACTTAAAGTCAACACACGTGGCTAATCATGTAGAGTCTTTTGGACCATGTTTTATGTGTGGCAGGGTAGATCACCTTGCCCAAGAGTGTCCCACATTTGATGAGATGAGAGGGATGTATGAGGAGCAATGTAATACCTTAGGTATGTACAAGAAGCCTTGTATACATTTCTCTATTACCTATAATCTAGGGTGGTGTAATCACCCCAATTTTAGCTGGAAGTCTGAAAACCAGCCGCCTGCACAACCCCATAGATCATATCCTACACCATATCATGCACCTTCATCTTCTAGATCATTCTGTTTATGGATTCAGTCATGCTTTTTCTATTGAATGTATTAGTTCTTTGATTATGTTTGGATCAATTATTTATCTATATTGATTTAGTTTTTTGCTGCAATATCACTCCCTAAATATATTATCGACATTGGATTTTCTCAATAGGAGTAATAATTTACGTATCTTAAAAGTGGTGCATGATTTTTTAAAGATTTAAATTTGATTTAATTTTGGTTTATAAATCTATACCTTCCGATTGGGAATTTCGTAAATTGAGTTCTTAATTGAATTATCTCTAAAGCATGTTTCAAATTTAATTTCCTTTTTAAATCTTTCTCCCCATTTTTATATGGACATTAATACGTTTATTTTTGTTTCCCATCATTGTTAGAGTGAAGTAGAAGATTAGACATCAGACACCACATTTCAATACTAGGAAAGTCATTCCAACTCCCAAGTCACCACCAATTGCCACCTAGGTGCACCTCCATGTGCGTTGCAACTAATCGGACTATAGCCTAGGCCCTTTACACCAATTTCTCAAGGAAAATCTCATCAAATGCATTCCACTTTAACCGTCTAGCTCAGCTCTAGCATTGGACGAAGTGACACGAAGAAACCTGTCTTTTCTATCGTTCTTCCAATTGTAGCGCTGGATGTGCCATACGCCCCTTATCTAGCCTTGGTGAAACTTGTAACCGGTGTTAAGGGCATTAATCAACTTACAAGCGATTACTCATGTCTAAACTATGTTTGAAGCTTAATTTCCTTTTCAATTCTTTCTCACCATTTTTATATGGACCTTAATACTTTTATTGTTGTTTCCCATTATTGTCAGAGTGAAATAGAATATTAGACTTGATACACCACATTTCAATACAAGGAAAGTCATTCCAACGCCCAAGTCACCACGAATTGTCACCTAGGTGCACCTCCATGTGCGTTGTAACTAATCGAACTCTAGCCTAGGCCGTTTACCTCTAGGGATATCACATCAAATGCATCCCACCTTAACCGTCATAACTTAGTTCTAGCATTGGATGAATTGACTCAAAGAAAACCCTCTTTTCTTTCATTCTTCCAATTGTAACTCACATATGCCATACCATTATGTTCCCTCAAGCTCAAGATGTGCCATAAGCCCCTTATCTAGCCTTGGTTAAGCTTGTAAGCGGAGTTAAGGGATTTAATCAACCTACAAGTGATTAATCATATCTAAACCATGTTTCAAGCTCAATTTCCTTTTGAATTCCTTCTCTCCATTTTTATATGGACATTAATACTTTTGTTTTTGTTCCCCATCATTCTTAGAGTGAATTAGAAAATTAGACTCGATCCACCACATTTCAAAACAAGGACAGTCAATCCAATGCCCAAGTCACCGCCAATCGCCACCTAGGTGCACTTCCATGTGTGTTGCAACTAATCGAAACCTAGCCTCTGCCGTTTACACCAATTTCTCAAGGGAAATCTCATCAAATGCATTGCACGTTAATTGTCTAGATCAGCTCTAGCATTGGACGAAGTGACACGAAGAAACTTGTCTTTTCTATCTTTCTTCCAATTGTAGCCCTGGATGTGCCATACACCCCTTATCTAGCCTTGGTGAAACTTGTAACCGGTGTTAAGGGCATTAATCAACTTACAAGCGAATACTCATGTCTAAACCATGTTTCAAGCGTAATTTCCTTTTTAATTCTTTCAAACCATTTTTATATGGACATTAATACCTTTATTGTTGTTTCCCATCATTGTTAGAGTGAAATAGAAGATTAGACATGATACACCACATTTTAATACGAGAAAACTCATTCCAATGCCAAAGTCATCGCCAATTGTCCTGTATGTGCACCTCCAAGTGCATTGCACCTAATTGGACTCTTGCCTTTGCTTGTTGCACGATTTTCTAAAGAGCGATCTAATCAAATACATCTCACCTTAACCGTCATAACTTAATTCTAGTATTGGACGAATTGACTCAAAGAAACCCATCTTTTCTTTCAATCTTCCAACTGTACCCCACATATGCCATACCATTATGTTCCCTGAAGCTCATGATGTGCCATAAGCCCCTTATCTAGCCTTGGGTAAGCTTGTAACCGTAGTTAAGGGATATAATCAACTTACAAGTGATTAATCATGTCTAAACCATGTTCCAAGCTCAATTTGCTTTTTAATTCCTTCTCTCCATTTTTATCCGGACATTAATACTTTTGTTTTTGTTTCCCATCATTCTTAGAGTGAATTAGAAAATTTAACTCGATCCACCACATTTGAAAACAAGGAAAGTCATTCCAATGCCCAAGTCACTGCCAATCGCCACCTAGGTACACCTTCATGTGCGTTGCAACTAATCGGACCCTACCCTATGCCGTTTACACCAATTTCTCAAGGAAAATCTCATCAAATGTATTCCACTTTAACCGTCTAGCTCAGCTCTAGCATTGGATGAAGTGACACAAAGAAACCTGTCTTTTCTATCTTTCTTCCAATTGTAGCCCTAGATGTGCCATACACTCCTTATCTAGCCTTGGTGAAACTTGTAACCGATGTTAAAGGCATTAATCAACTTACAAGCAATTACTCATGTCTAAACCATGTTTGAAGCTTAATTTCCATTTTAATTCTTTCTCACCATTTTTATATGGACATTAATACTTTTATTGTTGTTTCCCATTATTGTTAGAGTGAAATAGAAGATTATACTTGATACACCACATTTCAATACAAGGAATGTCATTCCAACGCCCAAGTCACTGCCAATCGCCACCTAGGTGCACCTTCATCTGCATTGCAACTAATCGGGCTCTAGGCTAGTCCGTTTACCTCTAGGGATAGCACAACAAATGCATCCCACCTTAACCGTCGTAACTTTGTTCTAGTATTGGACGAATTGACTCAAAGAAAACCGTCTTTTCTTTCATTCTTACAATTGAAACCCACATACGCGATACCATTGGTTTATGTCCGGCCCAGGGTGTGCCATACTCCCTTATCTACCCTAGGTTAAGCTTGTAAACGGAGTTTATGGCATCAAGCAACTTACAAGTGATTAATCATCTCTAAACCTTGTTTCAATTTTAATTTCCTTTTTAATTCTTTCTCCCCATTTTTGTATGGACATTAATACGTTTATTTTTGTTTCCCATCATTCTTAGAGTGAATTAGAAGATTGGACTTGATTCACCACATTTCAATACGAGGAAAGTCATTCCAATGCCAAAGTCCTCGGCAATTGTCCTGTAGGTGCACCTCCAATTGCATTGCAGCTAATCGGAGTCTTGCCTATGCTGTTTACACTATTTTCTAAAGAGCAATCTAATCAAATACATCCCACCCTAACTGTCATAACTTAATTCTAGTATTGGACGAATTGACTCAAAGGAAGCCATCTTTTCTTTCAATCTTCCAATTGTAACCCACATATGCCATACCATTATGTTCCCTCAAGCTCAAGATGTACCATAAGCCCCGTATCTAGCCTTGGTTAAGCCTGTAACCAGAGTTAAGGGATTTAATCAACTTCCAAGTGATTAATCATGTCTAAACCAAGTTTCAAGCTCAATTTCCCTTTTAATTCCTTCTCTTAATTTTTATATGGACATTAATACTTTTATTTTTGTTTCCCATCATTCTTAGAGTAAATTAGAAAATTTAACTCGATCCACCACATTTGAAAACAAGGAAAGTCATTCCAATGCCCAAGTCACCGCCAATCGCCACCTAGGTACACCTTCATATGCGTTGCAACTAATCGGACCCTACCCTATGCCGTTTACACCAATTTCTCAAGGGAAATCTCATCAAATGTATTCCACTTTAACCGTCTAGCTCAGCTCTAGCATTGGATGAAGTGACACAAAGAAACCTATCTTTTCTATCTTTCTTCCAATTGTAGCCCTAGATGTGCATACGCCCCTTATCTAGCCTTGGTGAAACTTGTAACCGATGTTAAAGGCATTAATCAACTTACAAGCAATTACTCATGTCTAAACCATGTTTGAAGCTTAATTTCCATTTTAATTCTTTCTCACCATTTTTATATGGACATTAATACTTTTATTGTTGTTTCCCATTATTGTTAGAGTGAAATAGAAGATTATACTTGATACACCACATTTCAATACAAGGAATGTCATTCCAACACCCAAGTCACCGCCAATCGCCACCTAGGTGCACCTTCATCTGCATTGCAACTAATCGGGCTTTGGGCTAGTCCGTTTACCTCTAGGGATATCACAACAAATGCATCCCACCTTAACCGTCGTAACTTTGTTCTAGTATTGGACGAATTGACTCAAAGAAAACCGTCTTTTCTTTCATTCTTACAATTGAAACCCACATACGCGATACCATTGGTTTATGTCCGGCCCAGGGTGTGCCATACTCCCTTATCTACCCTAGGTTAAGCTTGTAAACGGAGTTTATGGCATCAAGCAACTTACAAGTGATTAATCATCTCTAAACCTTGTTTCAATTTTAATTTCCTTTTTAATTCTTTCTCCCCATTTTTGTATGGACATTAATACGTTTATTTTTGTTTCCCATCATTCTTAGAGTGAATTAGAAGATTGGACTTGATTCACCACATTTCAATACGAGGAAAGTCATTCCAATGCCAAAGTCCTCGGCAATTGTCCTGTAGGTGCACCTCCAATTGCATTGCAGCTAATCGGAGTCTTGCCTATGCTGTTTACACCATTTTCTAAAGAGCAATCTAATCAAATACATCCCACCCTAACTGTCATAACTTAATTCTAGTATTGGACGAACTGACTCAAAGGAAGCCATCTTTTCTTTCAATCTTCCAATTGTAACCCACATATGCCATACCATTATGTTCCCTCAAGCTCAGGATGTACCATAAGCCCCTTATCTAGCCTTGGTTAAGCCTGTACCCAGAGTTAAGGGATTTAATCAACTTACAAGTGATTAATCATGTCTAAACCAAGTTTCAAGCTCAATTTCCCTTTTAATTCCTTCTCTTCATTTTTATATGGACATTAATACTTTTATTTTTGTTTCCCATCATTCTTAGAGTGAATTAGAAAATTTAACTCGATCCACCACATTTGAAAACAAGGAAAGTCATTCCAATGCCCAAGTCACCGCCAATCGCCACCTAGGTACACCTTCATATGCGTTGCAACTAATCGGACCCTACCCTATGCCGTTTACACCAATTTCTCAAGGGAAATCTCATCAAATGTATTCCACTTTAACCGTCTAGCTCAGCTCTAGCATTGGATGAAGTGACACAAAGAAACCTATCTTTTCTATCTTTCTTCCAATTGTAGCCCTAGATGTGCCATACGCCCCTTATCTAGCCTTGGTGAAACTTGTAACCGATGTTAAAGGCATTAATCAACTTACAAGCAATTACTCATGTCTAAACCATGTTTGAAGCTTAATTTCCATTTTAATTCTTTCTCACCATTTTTATATGGACATTAATACTTTTATTGTTGTTTCCCATTATTGTTAGAGTGAAATAGAAGATTATACTTGATACACCACATTTCAATACAAGGAATGTCATTCCAACACCCAAGTCACCGCCAATCACCACCTAGGTGCACCTTCATCTGCATTGCAACTAATCGGGCTTTGGGCTAGTCCGTTTACCTCTAGGGATATCACAACAAATGCATCCCACCTTAACCGTCGTAACTTTGTTCTAGTATTGGACGAATTGACTCAAAGAAAACCGTCTTTTCTTTCATTCTTCCAATTGAAACCCACATACGCGATACCATTGGTTTACGTCCGGCCCAGGGTGTGCCATACTCCCTTATCTACCCTAGGTTAAGCTTGTAAACGGAGTTTATGGCATCAAGCAACTTACAAGTGATTAATCATCTCTAAACCTTGTTTCAATTTTAATTTCCTTTTTAATTCTTTCTCCCCATTTTTGTATGGACATTAATACGTTTATTTTTGTTTCCCATCATTCTTAGAGTGACTTAGAAGATTAGACTTGATTCACCACATTTCAATACGAGGAAAGTCATTCCAATGCCAAAGTCCTCGCCAATTGTCCTGTAGGTGCACCTCCAAGTGCATTGCACCTCCAATTGTCCTCGCCATGTGTCATACGCCCCTTATCTAGCCTTGGTGAAACTTGTAACCAGTGTTAAGGGCATTAATCAACTTACAAGCGATTACTCATGTCTAAACCATGTTTGAAGATTAATTTCCTTTTTAATTCTTTCTCACCATTTTTATATAGACATTAATACTTTTATTGTTGTTTCCCATCATTGTTAGAGTGAAATAGAAGATTAGACTTGATACACCACATTTCAATACAACGAAAGTCATTCCAACGCCCAAGTCACAGTCAATCGCCACCTAGGTGCACCTCCTTGTGCGTTGCAAGTAATTGGACTCTAGCCTAGGTCGTTTACATCTAGGGATATCACATTAAATGCATCCCACCTTAACCATCGTAACTTAGTTTTAACATTGGATGAATTGACTCAAAGGAAACCGTCTTTTCTTTCATTCTTCCAATTGTAACCCACAGACGCGATACCATTGGTTTACCTCCGGCCCAGGATGTGCCATACTCCCCTTATCTACCCTTGGTTAAGCTTGTAAACGGAGTTAATCGACTATGTTTCAAATTTAATTTCCTTTTAAATTCTTTCTCCCCATTTTTGTATGGACATTAATACGTTTATTTTTGTTCCCATCATTCTTAGAGTGAATGAGAAGATTAGACTTGATTCACCACCTTTCAATACGAGGAAAGTCATTCCAATGCCAAAGTCACCGCCAATTGTCCTGTTGGGGCACCTCCAAGTGCATTGTAGCTAATCGGACTAGCGTTTACACCATTTTCTAAGGAGCAATCTAATCAAATACATCCCACCTTAACTATCATAACTTAATTCTAGTACTAGACGAATTGACTCAAAGAAACCCATCTTTTCTTTCAATCTTCCAATTGTAACCTACATATGCCATACCATTATGTTCCCTCAAGCTCAGGATGTGCCATAAGCCGCTTATCTAGTCTTGGTTAAGCTTCTAAGCGGAGTAAAGGGATTTAATTAACTTAAAAGTGATTAATCATGTCTAAACCATATTTCAAGCTCAATTTCCTTTTTAATTCCTTCTCTCCATTTTTATATGGACATTAATACTTTTTATTTTGTTTCCCATCATTCTTAGAGTGAATTAGAAAATTAGACTCGATCGACCACATTTTAAAACATGGAAAGTCATTCCAATGCCCAAGTCACTGCCAATCGCCACCTATGTGCACCTCCATGTGCGTGGCAACTAATCGGACCCTAGCCTATGCCGTTTACACCAATTTCTCAAGGGAAATCTCATCTGTATCCCACCTTAACCGTCTAGCTCAGCTCTAGCATTGGACGAAGTGAAATGAAGAAACATGTCTTTTCTATTTTTCTTCCAATTGTAGCCCTAGATGTGCCATACGCCCCTTATCTAGCCTTGGTGAAACTTGTAACCGGTGTTAAGGGCATTAATGAAGTTACAAGCGATTACTCATGTCGAAACCATGTTTGAAGCTTAATTTCCTTTTTAATTCTTTCTCACCATTTTTATATGGACATTAATACTTTTATTGTTGTTTCCCATCATTGTTAGAGTGAAATAGAAGATTGTACTTGATACACCACATTTCAATACAAGGAAAGTCATTCCAACGCCGAAGTCACCGCCAATGGCCACCTAGGTTCACCTTCATGTGCATTGCAACTAATCGGACCGTAGCCAAACACCTTTAGGGATATCACATCAAATGCATCCCACCTTAACCGTCGTAACTCAGTTCTAGCATTGGACGAATTGATTCATAGAAAACTGTCTTTTCTTTCATTCTTCCAATTGTAACCCACAGACGCGATACCAGTGGTATACCCCTGGCCCAGGATGTGCCATACTCCCCTTATCTACCCTTGGTTACGCTTGTAAACGGAGTTAATGGCATCAAGCAACTTAGGAGTGATTAATCATCTCTAAACTATGTTTCAAATTTAATTTCCTTTTTAATTCTTTCTCCCCATTTTTATATGGACATTAATACGTTTATTTTTGTTTCCCATCATTCTTAGAGTGAATTAGAATATTAGACTTGATTCACCACCGTTTAATACGAGGAAAGTCATTCCAATGCCAAAGTCATCGCCAATTGTCCTGTGGGTGCACCTCCAAGTGCATTCCAGCTAATCCAACTCTTGTCTATGCTGTTTACATCATTTTCTAAAGAGCAATCTAATCAAATACATCCCACCTTAACTATCATAACTTAATTCTAGTACTGGACGAATTGACTCAAAGAAACCCATATTTTCTTTCAATCTTCCAATTGTAACCCACATATGCCATACCATAAGCCCCTTATCTAGTCTTGGTTAAACTTGTAACCGGAGTTAAGGGATTTAATCAACTTACAAGTGATTAATCATGTTGAAACCATATTTCAAGCTCAATTTCCTTTTTAATTCCTTCTCTCCATTTTTATATGGGCTTTTTTTTTTTTTTTTTGAAATAGCCGGTAGCCACCCACATAGCAGCCCCGTCCCAAGTTTATTAAGAAAGCCCTCACATAAGGCGGAGGAAAACCGTGGTTATATCACTATCAACAGGGATTTTACAAAAAATAAACAAAAAACCAAAAAACCCCTATGATCAAAGGAAGACAAAACAAAGAAAGTGCTAACAACATAAAGGAGAGCACAATTACATCCTAATATAAGGAAGACCCCACTTATCCGTACGTACTAACCCAAGAAGGATTCCCCTATCAAGGGCCAACCCTGTAAAAAACTTACCTCTATTAAAAGCCCCGTCTTTGGCAAGATAGTCTGCAACCATGTTTGCTTCTCTAAAAATATGCTGGATGGAACACTGTAAATCAACAAACAAACTCTGGATGTGATCCCAAAAATCCCACAAATACCATAAACTGCATTTACCAACCTGAATCCATTTCACAATAACTTCTGAATTGGACTCCACCAAGATGTCTCGAATACCCAACTGTTGTGCCAACTTTAACCCATCCAGTAAAGCTCTCCCCTCAGCAACATTATTGGAGACTTGCCCATAATGAATAGCAAAACCCACCAACACTCGACCATCGTGATCTCTAATAACCCCACCGCCACCTACTAACTACCATCAACATTGAGTTTATATTGACCTCTATGTGGCTTAATCCAAGCTATAGCTTTCATACTTTTTTTTCTAACATGAGAAAAAGGGCAATTTAATGGAATTAAAACCTTGATATCATTTGCATGCAATCTATCAAATTTTCAATGCGGAGAAAAAATATCAATTAACATCAATTTAATCCTCCTTACCACACCCTTCCAATCAGTAATCTTTCCTTCCATTCTATGCTCACACCGTGCTCTCCACAAAGCCCACGTGATAATGATTGGTAAGATACCACGACAACAACTTACTTGAAAAGATTCTAACGCTCGAATCCACCAAACATTCATAACCACAGTCCAGTTTTGGAGGTTAGGCAACTGAACCCCCAAAATACCTGCCAAATACCTCCAAACCATAGCAGCCAACTCACCACTACAAAAAATATGATCAATGGATTCTTGTTGTGGTAAAACACAACGATGACACTTTAAAGCTAGAGGAATACCTAGCTTAGAAATGATATCATCCACAGGTAAAACATATTTTTTAGCACGCCAACAAACAAAAGACATTTTTTTTTTGAACCAAACTATGCCAAAACCATTTTTTCCAAAGATAGATAGTTCCCGTCTCTCTAATTAAATGCCAAGCAGATTTGCTAGAGAAAGTAACATCCGGATTAGGCTTCCAAATATGCACATCTGAGCCACCCGAGATTTGAATTGGCGAAGCAATTATTTTCTCAACCATCTCTTCCAACACCAGCAAACGCAATTTAACCACATCCCATCCAGAACTATTTAAAATATCAGCCACCAATAAATTCTCATCTATGCTAACCGCTTCTGTATTAGCAATGGCCCCATCCCACAACCAATTATCAAACCAAAAATTACAAGCACCACTTCTAATCAAAATACATGAATTCTGTTGCACAATTGACATCACAGATAAAATACCTTTCCAAAATCTTGAACCTGTGGAATTATAAAGAGCCATAGGGTGCTTACCACCCACATATTTCCTCAAAAAGAATTTTGCCCATACCGAATTCCCCTCCAACAGTTTCCAAGCAAATTTCATGAAAAGAGACCTTTGCACATCATGTAGGTTCTGAATACCTAGTCCTCCTGCCTCAACCGGCAAACAAATATTTTTCCAAGAAACTCATTTTCTTTTTCTTTTATCATCAGTCGAATTCCAAAGAAAATTAGAGAAGATACTTTTGATGGCCTTGAAAACACCCTTAGGTAAATTCATAACAGAGAACATGAATTGGCATACTAGATAAGACATGTTTGAGAAGAATAATCTTACCCCCGAAAGAGAGAATGTTACTCTTCCACCCAGCCAATTTTTTCTGCAACTTTAACAACAAAGGTTCAAATAATTTGATAGTCATCCTTCCCACATGTAGCGGAACTCCCAGATAAGTGCATGGCCATTTCCCCTCCATAAAACCTGTGATCCTCAAAGACTCCAATTTTCTAGCAACAGAAAACTTAGAGGAGAAAAAAATAGATGACTTAGCCGGACTGAGCATCTGCCTAGACATAGATTGGTATGCTTGCAAAGTCTTCATAATCTGCAGAAGAGATCTTTTACCCCCATTTGAAAAAATCAGCACATCCTCAGCATAAAACAAATGAGAGATCAGAGTACCTCCATTAGTATTAAAAGGCTTTACTCTTTCCTGTTGAAAATCAACATTAATCATACGAGAAAGCAATTCTTGTGATAAAATGAAAAGATAAGGCGATAGGGGATCCCCTTACCTAATACCACGTGAAGGTTTGAAAAAGCCCTTCAAAGAACCATTAAGCATCACCGAACACATAGGAGAAGAGATACAATTAAAAATCAGGCCCCTCCAATGATCTGAGAAACTCAACCTCTTCATCACCTCCAACAAGAACCTCCAATTTACCCTGTCATACGTCTTTGCCATATCAATTTTAATCATAACATTACCACCTCTCACTTTCTTGTTCATACTCTGAACCATTTCTTGAGCAATAGAAATTTTATCAAAAATGCTTCGGCCTTTAATAAAGGCTGATTGTTCCTCAGAGATTATTTTCTTCATGATTGGTTCCAACCTATTCACCAAAACCTTGGATAAAATTTTATAAACAACAGAGCATAAACTGATAGGCTTGAATTGCGAAAAACCCCTTGGGTCATCCACTTTCGGTATCAACACAATATTGGTGGCACCAAAGAAAGTAGTTAAAGGCTTACCCTCAAAGAATTCAATTACCAACATCAATAAATCTTCTTTGATAATATCCTAGGCATGATGGAAAAAACTAGCAGAAAAACCATCAGGCCCTGGACTACTATCTTGTGGGGTCGACCAAAGCGCCTCCTTAACCTCCATCAAATTTGGAACTCTACAAAGAAACTGATTATCATCCTCAGTAATAATAGAAGTTATAAGATTCATACCAGGCTCCTCAAAAGACACTGCCGACGTGGTTAATTGCTGCTGAAAGAAATTAACAGCCCCCTCAAGGACTGCTTCACCGGAATCAAGAACACTACTATCTTCAAGAATTATACTCTCTAAAGCCTTAAATTTCTTTTTACATCTAAGAGAAGCATGAAAGAAAGCTGTGTTTTCATCACCTTCACAAATCCACTTAACTCTAGATTTTTGACACCCCATAATCTCCTATCTATGCAAATATTGGAGATGCTTTTACTTGCATCTCAAAAGTTCAACTTCCATATCTTGAGTATAATTTTGCTGTACATTATTCTCCAACGCAAGGAGCTCCTCTTCAATGACTTTAAGATCTACTTCCACTTTACCGAAGATCTCCCTATTCCATTTCTTCAACACTTGTTTCAATTTTTTTAATTTTCTACTAAATTTCCCCATCGGGCAACCTTGAAATTCTTGCCTCCAACACTCACTTACCACACCTAAAAAATCCTCATGCAAACACCACATTCTTTGAAAATGAAAAGGTGTAGGAGCAACCCTCCTATCAACGCATAAAGAAGTAACCATAGGGCAATGATCAGACGAGGTTCAAGGAAGATACATCAAACAACTATTAGGAAAACTTGATAGAAAACCAGTATTCACCAGCACTCTATCAAGCCGAGCCCAAATTCTTCCACCCCCTAACCTCCCATTACACCAAGAAAAATGATTTCCTGAATAAGGAAGATCAACAAGACTACAATCTTGAATACAGCTATTAAACTCGTCCCTCCCCCGAGAAGACTGAAAAACTCCACCAATTTTCTCACCTTCTGACCGGATAATATTAAAATCCCCACCAAGAAACCATGGTATATTATCACCACCATCTAAATCCTAAAGATAAGACCACAGGACCCGACGTTGTTCTTGAAAACAACTTGCATAAATAAAAGTAGCCAACACTCTAGAATTACCAAGAGAGAACCAAACTGAGAGAGCTTGAGCCATCACTGAATGCAGTTGAAACTCAATGCCATTAGCCCAGAACAACCAAACTTTACCACCTGCTTCCACATTATTACAGAAATTTGGAAGACGTAACCACCGTGCCCAATGAGCACACTTATTAACTGAAAGAAAAGGTTCTAAAATTGCTACCACCGATGGATGGTATTTATTATTGATCTGCCTCAAACTTGCCTTCGAGGAACAGATCCCTCTAATATTCCATATAAGAATATTCATCAATTAATAGTGTTTATTGGAACGTGTCGTTCGTTCAAGAACAACAATCGGTTTCTTTGCTTTATTACCACGATATTTTTTTTTTCGAAACTTCAATCTCACTATCCGACTCATAACACTTGGTAGCCAAGTCTTTAATCTCATCCTCATTATCAGTATCAGTCAAAGAATGTGCTAAAAAAGGATACCGTAAACAATTATCATTACCTATAGCATTGCAACAAACTTCTCCTTCAAGAGCTTCATCAATCAGCTTTAGAGCTTCTAGGGGACCCACGGTTATCTACCAAACCATCACCCTCATCCTTTTCACCTAGATTTTCAGACTCCTCATACCAAGACAACTTACCAGCCGATTGACTCCTATACACATTTTGTTCCGCTGCACGTTCTTTCTCCGGTTCCATCAGCTGAGTGTCTTCGGTCATCTTCATCACATTATCCTCCAAGAGAGCTTGAGTCTGTGAAAATAAAACACCATTAGAATCTATAAATAAAATCTCCATCTGATCGGACTGAGCAATACTCTGTTTCTGGGCAATCCGATCCAGAATTTCTTTCCGTCGTCCACTCGGTATTTCCTTCTCCTCCTCTCCAGCCTGCACTTTCTCTTCTGTTTTCTTCTCCCTTACCACCTTCCATACTTTGGTCTCTAACCCCTTCCCATTGGCAACTGAATCCACTTTCTTTTTCCCCTTCAAATTATACTGACTTTTAGATTTGCAGGAGCCTTCCAAATGCCCTTGTTTTCTGCACCAGTTACAATACAACGGTAGGTTCTCAAAGATAACTTCTTGAAAAAAAACTGCTCTCCAGCCCAGGTGATCCTATCCAGAAATGATTCTTCAACGGCACCGAGACATCCAACTCAACAAAAATTCTAGCCGCTTCCGGTCTGGTAACACACAACGTATCATTATGACATTTTAGGAACCGGCCAAAACCATCACCAAAACTCTT
The DNA here is from genome assembly GCF_018687715.1 of Carya illinoinensis. Lineage (NCBI taxonomy): Eukaryota > Viridiplantae > Streptophyta > Magnoliopsida > Fagales > Juglandaceae > Carya > Carya illinoinensis. The sequence goes on along the minus strand of NC_056767.1, from coordinate 15,518,125 downwards.
CAACATGGACGTTCGGAAGTAATTCGGTGGTAGTCTAGGTAGTGTAAGCCAAACAGGGACCAACGGGGGCTCATCCTCTTCATTAAAACCCAGAGTCCAGTGGAAGATCTTATACGGAACACCATTCACGTCTGAGCAACCTCTAGCCATAACAGATACAATGTCACCCTCATTAATCAATCGGACCAATATATTCTGAGTGTTTCTCAATTGACCAACCACCGGCATATCCTTAAGACCCCATCTGCTTTTAATAAATATTCTAATCTAATCCAAAGAAGGCCGGCGCCGTTAAAACTTCAAAACAAAAGCAAATCGAAAAGGCTCTGCCGATTAGCCACTACATCTCCCCATCCACAAACCGGGGTTCTCGAATTGATATATCCATGAATGGCAGAGGTTGTGGCCGGTTAGCCACTACATCTGCAAAACCCCTACGAAAACCAACACCAGCAGCATGCAACGAAGAAGAGAGAGCAACTCCAGCCACCGTCCAAGCACCCCAGCGGCTGGGCAGCAGTGGACGAGGATGGCGCTACAGGGTTTTCCATGCAAACCCTAGGGTTACGTAGATCCTAGAGAGAATCTGGCCACATCATAGGTTTTCCCTTTTCATATCATCAAAAAAATTATATATGGACATTAATACTTTTGTTTTTGTTTCCCATCATTCTTAGAGTGAATTAGAAAATTAGACTCGATCCACCACATTTCAAAACAAGGAAAGTCATTCCAATGCCCAAGTCACCTCCAATCACCACCTAGGTGCACCTCCATGTGCGTTGCAACTAATCGGACCCTAGCCTATGCCGTTTACACCAATTTCTCAAGGGAAATCTCATCAAATGCATTCCATGTTAACCGTCTAGCTTAGCTCTAGCAATGGACAAAGTGACACGAAGAAACCTATCTTTTCTATTGTTCTTCCAATTATAGCCCTAGATGTGCCATACACCCCTTATGTAGCCTTGGTGAAACTTGTAACTGGTGTTAAGGGCATTAATCAACTTACAAGCAATTACTCATGTCTAAACCATGTTTGAAGCTTACTTTCCTTTTTAATTCTTTCTCACCATTTTTATATGGACATTAATACTTTTATTGTTGTTTCCCATCATTGCTAGAGTGAAATAGAAGATTAGACTTGATACACCACATTTCAATACAAGGAAAGTCATTCCAACGCCCAAGTCACCGCCAATCGCCACCTAGGTGCACCTCCATGTGCATTGCAACTAATCGAACTCTAGCCTAGGCCGTTTACCTCTAGGAATATCACATCAAATGCATCCCACCTTAACCGTCGTAACTTAGTTCTAGCATTGGACAAATTGACTCAAAGAAAATCGTCTTTTCTTTCATTCTTCCAATTGCAACCCACAGACGCGATACCATGGCTTTACCTCCGGCTCAGGATGTGCCATACTCCCCTTATCTACCCTTGGTTAAGCTTGTCAACGGAGTTAATGGCATCAACCAACTTACAAGTGATCCATCATCTGTAAACCATGTTTCAAATTTAATTTCCTTTTTAATTCTGTCTCCCTATTTTTATATGGACATTAATATGTTTATTTTTGTTTCCCATCATTCTTAGAGTGAATTAGAAGATTAGACTTGATTAACCACCTTCCAATACGAGGAAAGTCATTCCAATGCCAAAGTCATCGCCAATTGTCCTGTAGGTGCACCTCCAAGTGCATTGCAGCTAATCAGACTCTTGCGTATGCTGTTTACACCATTGTCTAAAGAGCAATCTAATCAAATACATCCCACCTTAACCGTGATAACTTACTTCTAGTATTGGACGAATTGACTCAAAGAAACCCATCTTTTCTTTCAATCTTCCAATTGTAACCCACATATGCCATACCATTATGTTCCCTCAAGCTCAAGATGTGCCATAAACCCCTTATCTAGCCTTGGTTATTAAGCTTGTAACCGGAGTTAAGGGATTTAATCAACTTACAAGTGATTAATCATGTGTAAACCATGTTTCAAGCTCAATTTCCTTTTTAATTCCTTCTCTCCATTTTTATATGGACATTAATACTTTTGTTTCTGTTTCCCATCACTCTAAGAGTGAATTAAAAAATTAAACTCGATCCACCACATTTCAAAACAAGGAAAGTCATTCCAATGCGCAAGTCACCGCCAATCGCCACCTAGGTGCTCCTCCATGTGCATTGCAACTAATCAGACCCTAGCCTTTGCCCTTTACACCAATTTCTCAAGGGAAATCTCATCAAATGCATTCCACTTTAACCGTCTAGCTTAGCTCTAGCATTGGACGAAGTGACACGAAGAAACCTGTCTTTTCTATCATTCTTCCAATTGTAGCCCTAACCATACGCCCCTTATCTAGCCTTGGTGAAAATTGTAACCAGTGTTAAGGGCATTAATCAACTTACAAGCGATTACTCATGTCTAAACCTTGTTTGAAGCTTAATTTCCTTTTTAATTCTTTATCACCATTTTTATATGGACATTAATACGTTTATTGTTGTTTCCTATCATTGTTAGAGTGAAATAGAAGATTAGACTTCACACACCACATTTGAATAATAGGAAAGTCATTCCAACGCCCAAGTCACCACCAATCGCCACCTAGGTGCACCTCCATGTGCATTGCAACTAATCGGACTCTAGCCTAGGCCGTTTACACCACTTTCTCGAGGAAAATCTTAGCAAATGCATCCCACCTTAACCGTCGAAACTCAGTTCTAGCATTGGACGAATTGACTCAAACAAACCCTTATTTTCCTTCATTCTTCCAATTGTAACCCCTAGATGCCGTACCATATTTTTCCCTCAAGCTCAAGACTTGCCAACTCCCCTAATCTTGCCTTGGTTAAGCTTATAACCGGAGTTAAGGTCATTAATCAACTTACAAGTGATTAGTCATCTCTAAACCAGGTTTCAAGATTAATTTCTTTTTTAATTCTTTCTCACCATTTTTATATGGATATTAATACTTTTATTGTTGTTTCCCATCATTGTTAGAGTGAAATAGAAGATTAGACTTGATCCACCACATTTCAAAACAAGGAAAGTCACTCCAACGCCCAAGTCACTGGCGATCGCCACCTAGGTGCACCTCCATGTGCATTGCAACTAATCGGATTCTACCCTATGCCATTTACACCATTTTCTCAAGGGAAATCTCAGCAAATGCACACCACCTTAACTGACGAAACTCAGTTCTAGCATTGGATGAATTGAGTCAATCAAAACCTTCTTTTCCTTCATTCTTCCAATTGTAACCCTAGATGCCATACCATCGGTTTCCCTCAAGCCCAAGATGTGCCATACTCCCCTTATCTTGCTTTGGTTAAGCTTGTAATCGGAGTTAAGGTCATTAATCAACTTACAAGTAATTAGTCATCTCTAAACCACGTTTCAAGATTAATTTCCTTTTTAATTCTTTCTCACCATTTTTATATGGACATTAATACATTTATTGTTGTTTCCCATCATTCTTCAAGCGGAATAGAAGATTAGACTTAATCCTCCTGATGGGCCCCAAGGCGGACCAAGTCTTAAAGATGAATTGCAAGATCAAGAGCTACGAAGATCAAGGAAGCTATGCATAGATGGGGGTGCAATCCACTTGAGACGTGTTTAGCAAGAGCCCAACATTCAAAATGGGCTTGAGAGGAGGAGATCTAGGTTTCATCCATGTGATACACTACGGAAGACACTACTTGTATCTATTGTTATTGAAGGCCTTGGACTTATGTATTTTATTAAAATAGCTTATTTTATTAGTTTAGAATAAGTAAGCTTGAGGATGTCAGCCCACACATGTCTTATTTTTAATGAATTAGGATTTTTGGGAAGACCTTGTATTTTGGCCAAGGGCATATTTGGAAAGTTATTATTTTATTTGAACTAGGATTTTAGAAGTCACTATAGCTCGGCACTGTTCACGCTACAATACTCGCAACACTATTCCTTTAGGGTTTTAGGGATTGTTTATTTAAACCACTTGTAGCCTCATTTGAGGAGGTAAGATATTTTTTTATTGAATTTTAATTGTGAATGAGTTTTCTCCTCTTGTTCTTAATTGAACTCTTGAAATTATCAAAGGTAAATCACAACCTTTGTAGCGTTCTTCCTTGTAATTTGGGTTCTTGAGATGGGATTTCATTGGGTCTAGATTTTAATATAATCTAGGTTCTTGAAACGAGATCTCATTGGGTCTAGATTTCTCCATCCACAGACTTGAATCTGGCTTTCTTGGGTTTGTTTTTTCAATATTGTTGTTGGGTCTCAAAGCGAGTCGATTGGGGTTCACATCATTTGGTAATCAGAGCAAGGTTTCCAATCAGGTCTGATTCTATCTTTATTTATTGTATCGTTAATTCTAGGGCTTCATTGTTCTAGGGTTGCAAAAAAAAAAAGTGCAGAGATTCGAATTTCCTAGGGCTGCCAAATTATTCTATCTTTTGGGTTTCATGTTCATCTTCATAGGGTGGCTAAATTTCTTGTTTGAGAGCTGCCAATATTTGCACCATCTAGGGTTTGAAATTTATAGGGTTTCATTGATTCCCTTCTATTTCCTTGTCAATTTGTATGTGTTTGAATTCAATTGTTTGATTATCACAATTGAATATTCTTGTTTGTGGTTGAATTGGTGAGAAAAGAAAAAAAAAAGGAAAGGATAGGAAAAGAAAAGAAAAGAAAAGAAAAGAAAGGAAAAGAAAAGAAAAGAAAAGAAACGAAAAAAAATTTGAAAAAAAAGGAAAAAAATTCAAAAAAAAAAAAAACAGACAAAGAAAAGGATTTTGGGTATAGGTTGTTTGAAATACTTTGCCATATGAAATTGAGTTACTTGGCATTGATTGAGCATTATCTTTAAAGGGCCTGAATAAATCTATCTAGTTGGTATCTTGTCTTATAGTTACCCTTCCATTCCAATAATTTCCTTAATTCCCTTGTCGTTTTATTCCTTCCATGTTTCTCTTATTCTTGTTTTTAGGACCTAATTACTAGTTGGGATAAAAACAAAGTTGTATTGTTTTGATTTAGTTCAATTAGTTCTGAAAGAACTTGAGTGGGAAAACTCTTGAGGTAAAAGGCAAGAGAGTGTGAGATCATTATCGGGAAAAAGTCAACTAAGAGTAAAACACAAGTGGAGTGTCATTATTTGAGTGTAAACACGTGAGGGAGATCATGTGAGGTCTTTTTCCACTAACATTCTTTTTTGTGCAACACATACGATGTCTCATTAAAGTGACTCATAACCAAAGGGGATGTCAGACAATTCATTCTTTTTGTTGCAGTCCATGCAACAAAAGTTTGAAAGGTTAAATTTGAAGTTGGGGGAAGTGAGGGATAAGATGGAACAACAAGGTGCATTGATTAGAAATTTGCAAAGTAGGAGAGATAGGAGGAGAAGTGAGCCTAGTATTGAGAATAGGTACAATAAGAATGAAGGGTATGGCAAGTCTCTTGTTGTTAGGTGTGCTCCCAATACAGAATTTAATATGGATGGTATAGAGTAGCAAAGAGAGAACATTTTTCGTACTAGATGCCACATCAACAACAAGGTATGTAGTATGATTATTGATGGAGGGAATTGTACTAATGTTGCTAGGACTACTTTAGTTGAGAAATTGACTTTACCTACTTTGAAACACCCTAGACCATACAAGTTGCAGTGGTTGAATGATTGTGGGGGAGATTAGGATAAATAAGCAAGTGCTAGTTTCTTTTTCAATTGGGAGGTACAAGGATGAGGTACTTTGTGATGTTGTGCCTATACATGCTGGTCATATTTTGTTGGGGAGGCCGTGGCAGTGTGATAGGAGAATGATCTATGATGGATTTAGAAATATGTACAGTTTTGAAAAGGATGGAAAAAGAATCAAACTTGCACCTTTAACTCCAACACAGGTCCATGAGGACCAACTGAAGTTGAAAAGGGAGGTTGATCAAAAAAGAAAGAGAGAAAGTGAGATTGATAAAAAAAAAAAAACAGAGAGAGAGTAAAAGTGAGGTTGAGCGAAAAAGAAAGAGTGAGAGTGAGATTGAGGAAGAAAGCAATAATGAAACCTCAAGAAAAAGAGAGTGTGAGTTGAAAAACAATTGTGAGGCTGAGAGTTCAAAAAAAGATGTTGAAAAAAAGAGTGAAAGAAAAAAAGAGTGTAAAAAGAAAAATGAGAGTGAAAAGAAAAGTGAGAGTGAAAAAAGTGAGAGAAAAATAAAGAGAGAAGTGAGTTTTTATACTAAGGCAAATTTTAATACTAATGAACTTGACGTATCTTTGCCTAGTATTGTTGTTTCTTTGTTGCAGGGATATAAGATAATGATTCCTACTGGTGTGTTTAGTGGATTATCACCTATTAGAGAGATAGAGCATTATATTGATTTTGTGCCGGGTGCGACAATGACTACTTGACCTTTCTTTGAAGAACATGAGTCCTTGATGCACTTGAAAGGACACTGTAAGTTGAATAGAATGCATGACAAGTGGGTGCAATTCATTGAGAAATTTCCTTATGTAACTAAGTGTACACAAGGTAAAGAACATTTTCTGGTTGATGCTTATGCAAGAAGGTACGTCCTTGTCATCATTATAGATGCAAAGTTATTGAGACTTGAATATGATAAGAACTTGTTTGTTAATGATGATGGCTTGACTAGTGTGTATGGAGTACGTGAGAAAACTTCATTTTCTCATTTATATAGACTAGATTGGTACTTGTTTAGAGAGAAAAGACTTTGTGCCTACTAGTCTTATGCGTGAGTTGCTTGTGCATGGATGTGATTTGTTGGGACATTTTGATATAAAGAGGACTTTAGACGTGTTGCATGACCATTGGTGGGAGTACTACTTGCCATTTATTAAGTTTGCATATAGTTGGAGATGTCACTTTGGTATAAAGAATATTTTAGGCATATTGCATGAACATTGGTGGAAGTATTGTTTCCCATTCATTGAGTTTGCATATAATTGGAATGGTCACTTTAGTGTAAAGAAGAGTTTAGACGTATTGCATGAATACTTTTGGGAGTATGGTTTTCCATTCATTGAGATTGTATATAATTGGAGTGGTCATTTTGATGTAAGGAAGACTTTAGATGTGTTTCATGAACGTTTGTGGGAGTATCGTTTTCCATTTATTGAATTGTTACATGAACATTTGTGGAGTATCGTTTTCCATTTATTGGATTGTTACATGAACGTTTGTGGGTATATCATTTTCCATTCATTGAATTGTTGCATGAACATTTGCGAGAATATTATTTGTCATTTATAGAGTTTGCATATAATAAGACCATTTATACTCCTACTTCATATTGTCCTTTCAAAACTGTTTATGGTTTTAATCCATTTATTCCTTTTGATTTAATGTCTTTACTTGTTGATAACAGAAGTAGCTTGGATGGACATTTTCAAATTCTTAATAATATTAATGATACTTCATATATAGTGGATCTTCCAGGTAAGTATCATGTGCTTGCTATTTTCAATGTTACTGAACTATTTCCCTTTGATCCAGGTGGAGATTCGAGGACGAATCCTTTTGAAGAGAGCTAAAGATGAATTACAAGATCAAGAGCTAGGAAGATCGAGGAAGCTATGTATGGATGGGGGTGCAATCCACTTGAGACATGTTTAGCAATAGCCCAACATTCAAAATGGGCTTGAGATTAGGAGATCTAGTTTTCATCCATGTGATACCCTATGGAAGACACGACTTGGATCTATTGTTATTGAAGGCCTTGGACTTATGTATTTCATTAAAAGAGCTTATTTTATTAGTTTAGAATAAGTGAGCTTGAGGATGTCAGCCTACACATGTCTTATTTTTAATGAACTAGGATTTTTGGGAAGGCCTTGTATTTTGGCCAAGGGCATATTTGAAAAATTATTATTTTATTTGAACTAGGGTTTTAGAAGTTATTGTAGCTCAGCACTGTTCACACTATAGTACCCACGGCACTATTCCTTTAGGGTTTTGGGGATTGTTTATTTAAACCACTTGTAGCTTCATTTGAGGAGGTAAGGCATTTTTTATTAAATTTTACTTGTGAGTTTTCTCCTCTTGTTCTTAATTGAACTCTTGAAATTATCAAAGGTAAATCACAACCTTTGTAGCATTCCTCCTTGTAATTTGTGTTCTTAAGACGGGATTTCATTGGGTCAAGATTTTAATATAATCTAGCTTCTTGAAACGAGATCTCATCGAGTTAGCTTTCTCCATCCATAGACTTGAATCTGGCTTCCTTGGGTTTGTTTTTCAAATATTGTTGTTGGGTCTCAAAGCGAGTTGATTAGGGTTCACATCACCACCAACTTCAATACAAGGAAAGTCACTCCAATGCCAAAGTCACTGTCGATCGCCACCTAGGTGCACCTCTCTGTACATTGCAACTAATTGGACTCAAACCTATGCCGTTTACACTACTATCTCGATGGAAATCGCATCAAATGCATCCCACCTTAACCGTCGGAACTTAGTTCTAGCATTGGATGAATTGACTCAAAGAAACCCATCTTTTCTTTCATTCTTCCAATTCTAACCCCCAGAAGCCATACCATTGGTTTACCTCCGACCCAGGATGTGCCATACTCCCCTTATCTACCCTTGGTAAACCTTGTAAACAGAGTTAATGGAATTAAGCAACTTACAAGTGATTAATTATCTCTAAACCATTTTTCAAACTTAATTTCCTTTTTAATACCTTCTTACCATTTTTATATGGACCTTAATACTTTTATTTTTGTTTCCCATCATTCTTAGAGTGAATTAGAAGATTAGACTTGACTCAACACCTTTCAATACGAGGAAAGTCATTCCAATGCCAAGTCATCGCCAATTGTCCTGTAGGTGCACCTCTATGTGCATTGCAACTAATCAGACTCTAGCCGATGCCGTTTACACTATTTTCTCTATGAAAATCACATCAAATGCATCCCACCTTAACCGTCAGAATTTAGTTCTAGCATTGGATGAATTGACTCAAAGAAACCCATCTTTTCTTTCATTCTTCCAATTCTAACCCACAGGCGCCATACCATTGGTTTACCTCCAGCCCAAGATGTGCCATACTCCCCTTATCTACCCTTGGTTAAGCTTGTAAACGGAGTAATGGCATTAAGCAACTTACTAGTGATTAATTATCTCTAAACCATTTTTCAAACTTAATTACCTTTTTAATTCTTTCTCACCATTTTTATATGGACATTAATACGTTTATTTTTGTTTTCCATCATTCTTTGAGTCAATTAGAAGATGAGACTTGATTCAACACCTTTCAATATGAGGAAAGTCATTCCAATGCCAAAGTCATTGCCAATTGTCCTGTAGGTTAACCTCCAAGTGCATTGCAGCTAATCGGACTCTTGACTATGTTGTTTACACCATTTTCTAAACAGCAATCTCATCAAATACATACCACCTTAACCGTCGTAACTTGATTCTAGTATTGGACTAATTGACTCAATGAAACCCATCTTTTCTTTCAATCTTCCAATCGTAACCCACATGTGCCATACCATTATGTTCCCTCAAGCTCATGATGTGCCACGAGCCCCTTATCTAGCCTTGGTTAAGTTTGTAACCGGAGTTACGGGATTTGATCAACTTACAAGTGATTAATCATGTCTAAACCATGTTTCAGGCTCAATTTCCTTTTTAATTCCTTCTCTCGATTTTTATATGGACATTAATACTTTTGTTTTTGTTTCCCATCATTCTTAGAGTGAATTATAAAATAGACTTGATCCACCATATTTCAAAACAAAGAAAGTCATTCCAATGCCCAAGTCAACGCCAATCGCTGCCTAGGTGCACCTCCTTGTGCGTTGCAACTAATCGGACCCTAGCCTATGCCGTTTATACCAAATTCTCAAGGGAAATCACATCAAATGCATCCCACCTTAACCGTCTAGCTCAGCTCTAGCATCAGACGAACTAACAGCAAGAAACCTGACTTCTCTATCGTTCTTCCAATTGTAGCCCCAGATGTGCCATACGCCCCTTGTCTAGCCTTGGTGAAACTTGTAACTGGTGTTAAGGGCATTAATCAACTTACAAGCGATTACTCATGTCTAAACCATGTTTCAAGCTTAATTTCCTTTTTAATTCTTTCTCACCATTTTTAATTGGACACTAATACTTTTATTGTTGTTACCCATCATTGTTAGAATGAAATAGAAGATTAGACCTGATACACCACATTTCAATAGAAGGAAAGTCATTCCAACGCCCAAGTCACCGCCAATCACCACCTAGATGCACCTCCATGTGCATTGCAACTAATCAGACTCTACCCTATACCGTTTACACCATTTTCTCAAGGGAAATCCCAGCAAATGCATCCCACCTTAACCATCGAAACTCAGTTCTAGCATTGGACTAATTGACGCAAACAACCACTTCTTTTCCTTCATTCTTCTAATTGTAACCCCCAGATGCCATACCATCGGCTTCCCTTATCTTGCCTCTCAAATGAGGCTACAAGTGGTTTAAATAGACAATTCCCAAAAATCCGAAATAATCAATGCCTCGGGTACTGTAGTGTGAACAGTGCCATACACCGTGCTACAGTAACTTCTGGAACCCTAGTGAGACATAAAATTATAACTTTCCAAATAAACCCTTGGCTAAAATGCAAGGCCTTCCAAAGAAAAAACCCTAGCCCACTAGAAATAAGACATATGTGGGCCAAGCATCCTCAAGCCCACTTCTTCTAAACTAATAATAAAATACCTTTAAATAAATTGAAAGCCTTAACAACAATAGGCCCAATCTTTACGTCATGTCTTCTATAGCTTGTATCAAGTGGATCAAAATTGGTTCTTCTGCCTTCAAGCCTATCTTGAGTGTTGGGCTCTTTCTAGCTTCATCCCAAGTGGATTGCACCAATCCTTGCATTGCTTCCTTGATTTTCTTGGCTCTTGATCTTGTAATTGGCCCATCTGGAATTTACAAAGGATCATTAAGGATAGCTCCACCTTGGTTCCCATCAACTTTTATTGTTGTTTCCCATCATTCTTAGAGTGGAATAGAAGATTAGACTTGATCTACCACATTTCAATACAATGAAAGTCACTCCAATGCCAAAGTCACCGTCAATCGCCACTTAGGTGCACCTCTATGTGCATTGCAACTAATCGGATTCTAACCTATGCTGTTTACAACATTTTCTCACGGGAAATATCATCAAATATATCACACCTTAACTGTCGTAACTCAATTCCAGCACAGGACAAATTGAAACGAAGAAACCCTTTTCTTTCATTCTTCCAATTGTAGCCCACATATGCCATACCATTGGTTTCCCTCAAGCCCAAGATGTGCCATACACCCCTAATCTAGATTTGGTTAAGCTTGTAACTGGAGTTAAGGGCATTAATCAACTACAAGTGATTATTCATCTTTAAACCATCTTCCGAACTTAATTTCCTTTTTAATTCTTTCTCTCTTTTTTCATATGGGCCTTATTGCTCTTATTGTTTTGTTTGCCATCATTCTTGTAGTGAATTAGAAGATTAGACTTGATCCACCACATTTCAATACAAGGAAAGTCATTCCAACGCCAAAGTCACTGCCAATTGCCACCTAGATGCACCTCTTTGTGCATTGCAACAAATCGGAAGAGCCTATACCGTTTACACCATTTTCTCAAGGAAAATCTCATCAAATACATCCCACCTTGACCGTCGTAACTCAGTTCTAGCATTGGACAAATTGACTCTAAGAAACCTGTCTCTTCTTTCATTCTTCAAATTTTAGCCCACAGATACCATACTATTGGTTTCCCTCATACCCAAGATGTGCCATACGCCCCATATCTAGCCGTGGTTAAGCTCATAACTGGAGTTAAGGCCATTAATCAACTTACAAGTGATTAATCATCTTTAAACTATCTTCCAAACTAAATTTCATTTTTAATTCTTAATCTCCTTTTTTATATGGGCTTTATTACTCTTATTGTTTTGTTTTGCATCGTTCTTTGAGTGAATTAGAAGATTAGACTTGATACACCACATTTCAATACAAGGAAAGTCAATACAATGCCCAAGTCACCACCAATCGCCACCTTGGTGCACCTCCATGTGCGTTGCAACTAATCGGACCCTAGCTTATGCCGTTTACACCAATTTCTCAAGGTAAATCTCATTAAATGCATCCCACCTTAACCGTCTAGCTCAGTTCTAGCATTGAACGAATTGACACGAAGAAACCTATCTTTTCGTCTAATTGTAGCCCTAGATGTGTCATACGCCCCTTATCTAGCCTTGGTGAAACTTGTAACCGGTATTAAGGGCATTAATCAACTTACAAGCGATTACTCATGTCTAAACCATGTTTCAAGTTTAATTTCCTTTCTAATTCTTTCTCACCATTTTTATATGGACAATACTTTTATTATTGTTTCCCATCATTCTTAGAGTCAAATAGAAGATTAGACTTGATACACCACATTTCAATACAAGGAAAGTCATTCCAACGCCCAAGTCACCGCCAATTGCCACCTAGGTGCACCTCCATGTGCCTTGCAACTAATCGGACTCTACCCTATGCCGTTTACACCATTTTCTCAAGGGAAATCTCAACAAATGCATCCCACCTTAACCGTCGAAACTCAATTCTAGCATTGGACGAATTGACTCAAACAAACCCTTCTTTCCCTTCATTCTTCCAATCGTAACCCACAGATGCCATAGCATCAGTTTCCCGCAAGCCCAAGACGTGCCATACTCCCTTTATCTTGTCTTGTTTAAGCTTGTAACTAGAGTTAAGGTCATTAATCAACTTACAAAGTGATTAGTCATCTCTAAACAATGTTTCAAGATTAATTTCCTTCTTAATTCTTTCTCACCATTTTTATATGGACATTAATACTTTTGTTGTTGTTTCCCATCATTCTTAGAGCAGAGTAGAAGATTAGACTTGATCCACCTAATCAGTGTGCGAAAGTGCACTCTAAATACCCTATTATTGGACTAAAATGCTAAAATGTGAATAGAAATCATAGGAATTAATGTGTATTCTTAAATTAAATTTCTATTTACGTTGGGATACTCCTAAGCAATTTTTTTATGTTTAATTTTAGAGTTTATAAAAGAACAACTCAAGCCCAGTCAAATTCAAAGGAGGACATTCATGGGGTTTGAGAGCAATTTGGAAGAAAAGGAAAAGAAAAAAAATTACAAAATGAAACCCCAAGAAGTCCAAGTCTGAAATTCGCTAGGAGACAGTCTGGATATACTTTAGTCTTTTGACTGTATCTTTTTACTCACATATCAGATTGATGCGATTCTTGATGCATTAGAAATCTATCTTAGAAGGATATAACTTTGTCTCTACTAAGGATTTCCAAATTAGAACTCCTGAAGGGCGTTCTTGGTTGCAAAGATAAGTCCTAAAATTTAGGCATTTTTTTTATGCGGAAATTAAGAGGACATTAGGGTTTCTTTCCTACCCTATATAAGCAAGAGGCACAAGCGGCAGATCTAAAGAGAGGAGAAAATCACTTCCATGGCCACCGTTCTCTTCAGTTTTCTCTTGAGATTTTTTTTGTCCAGTATATTTATGGGTAACTAAATTCTCAAGTAGGGTTAGGGATGAACTTGCATATTAGATGGTATTTCTAATTTATTTTTATTTCATGCATTTGATTTTCAATTGCTAAAATTCTTTTATTTTATCATTCTCAATTCATTGTTGATGTTTTCTGCTCCGAATAATCATAGAATTTATTCTGTTTGTGGATTCAGTCCTGCTTCTTTTTGTTGAATGGATTAGTTCTTTGATTATGTTTGGATCAGTTATTTATCTATACTGATTTAGTTTTTTGTTGCAATATCACTTTCTGAGTATATTGTTGTCATTGGATTTTCTCAATAGGGGTAGTAATTTACGTATTTTAAAACTGGTGAATGATTTTTCAAAAGGTTAAATTTGATTTAATTTTGGTTTATAAATCTATACCTTCCGATTGAGAATTTCATAAACTTTGTTCCTAATTGATTATCTAATGAATTAAGAATAATTAAAATACCAGATTTGTACAAGGGATTCCCGACGTTATACTGTTCATCAAATTTGAGCACTTTTTCCGTTAATCACTTTGCTTCACTTTAATTTACATTTAAAAATAATCTTTGTTCTCAACTATTTATTAATATTTTTCTTTAGTTTGTTCGTTCGTCTTGCTATTCTTTTAATTTGTCTCCTTTTGGAATTGACACCCCAAAGCTGTGCTACAACTACCGCATTATTCTTTGGGCGTAATTAAATTTTGGTGCCGTTGCCGAGCAGACGGTAGAAAAATTGTAAGATAGTTTTTCTTTTCAACAGTTTGTAAAAGCGGTAACTTCATTCCCTCTTTTAGCTTGCTGCATCTTTATTTTATTTTCTATTTCTTTTTGTAGTTTTTTTTTTTAGTGTTGCATTTTTCTCTACCTTGCATGCACAAGTATAGAGACGCCTTGGATCGGTTTGCTTGTAGACCTGTGTTAGAGTCAGAGTTTAATTTTTTTGATCATTTGTTTGATAATACTTCTGATTCTGAGAAAATGAGTGAATACGAAGATCAACCCACTAGGACCCTTCAGGATTACCTCCACCCTACACGCACAGCCACACCATCATGCATCATGTTTCCAACTAATATTCGCCAATTGGATTTTAAAACAAAGATGATACAGTTACTCCCTACTTTTCATGGCTTGGAAAATGAAAATCCATATGTGCACATTAGGGAGTTTGAGGAAGTAGTTGCGACTTTTAATAGTCAAAATGTGATATCCCGTTTTTACGTATATTTTCACTAAATGAGTATTTTAATTTAATTAAAATGTTAGTTCTTTTATTTTAAATTATCGTTTTGAGTTTAAATTGCTGTGTAGTTTATTTTAGTTTTTTTTTTATTTAAATTTTAGTTGTTAGTTTTTACTAATTATTTATTATATTTTAGTTTGATGTGGTATTTAAATTATTTTATTCGTTTTATAGCTTTTAAAGTTGTTTCCGTCGGATCAGTTTTTGGACTCCAAAGGTGAGGATTGGACCTCATTTCTTTTCCCCATCTTTTCTTTTTCTCTTTTTCTTTTTCCCTTTTTTTTTTCTCTTTTTCTTTTTTTTTTCCTTCTTCTTCCCCTGTTTTCTCCCATGCGGCGACTCTCTCTCTCCTCCATTTCCTTCTGTTTTCTTCCATCGCCCAGAACCGTCGCCTGCCACTGCTGTGACCTGCACCACCCACCTAGAAATCTTCCCCTCGGGCCGGCGCACCTGCCCACCAAATTTCATCTCCATCCGAGCTACCGTTGGCCACTACGAGCTCCTCCAAGCTACATGGTTTTTGGGCCATTTCGCCGCTGTCGTTTCACCTCCGGCCACCACCTCTTCACCACATTATCACCTACCTTTTGCAGACCTAAACCACCTATTTCCAGCTCCGTTCCATTGCCGGAGCAGCCCCCACGAGCTCATCTTCATTTTTGCCGTTTTTCTCTTCCACCGCCATTTCCTCCGCCACCCACGGCCAACTCTCACTTCCACTAGTTTCATAAACACATCTAGGCCATTTCCTATCAATTCCAAGTCCTGGTTTTTCTCCATTCAAAAGTGGATATTTTACAACCCACGACCACAGTGTATTTTACACTGTTAAATTGAGAAAAACTGGTTTTATCAGTGGAAATGGATTTTCGGCATGTGTATCACGATCCCAAGCCGAGATGGGGTATTATCTCGGTGGAGCTTATCTGATCACTCGAGAGCGCAATATACTGAGTGATGTCCCCTGGGTTGTCGCTGGGCAACAACGAGAGTGGACGGAATGGTAAGGCTCTCGTACCGACTCCGTGGCCCCTCTGCTGGCGGGGGCTAGAGGATGCTTGGCTACGTACGCGCGGGGGGCAGAATTGGGCATCGCTCATTACGAAGTCACACGCATGGACGTTACCCATGGTGTGACAACGAGACCCAGGGTGTGCAGATGACCCCTAGAGGAGGTCATGGTGCATTCGGATTAATTGGATATTGATTTGAAAGTGGATTTTGGGCCAAATGAGAGACTTTTGGCGTGATTAGGAAAGTAAAATGTTTTTGGGGCCAAATGGGACTTTTGGCGTGCGTGCAAATGTTGATTTATGGGACATGTGCATTTGGCATTCTTTCATGCATATTGTTGAGTTTAAAATATTTTTTTATCTTGTGGGGTTTGGATTATTAGTTACCTGCGGCACCATTTTGGTACCTTAGATTTTGATGCAGATGTTGAGGAAGAGGAGGCTGAGCCCGAGGAGGTGGCTCCGCCAGAGTTTTGATTTGGAGTTTTTATGTTAAAAAATATCTCTACTAGTTTTTATGCCTTGTATTTTGGTTTTGAAACAATATTTGAGACTTGTAATATTTTATTATGTGTGGTTTAAACAAGTGTGTATTTAAACAAAAATTCTGGTACTTAGTTATATAAGACTTTTATTATTCGCTACTTGTTTTTATTGTACACTTATTGCATGTAGACACACACTTGGCACTTGGCGATAGAATGGTGACCCGTGTTGTCATCATCCCGACGTTTCGATTTCCATGTATCCGTACGTGGGAGTTGGGAGCGTCACACAAAATGCAACTGATGACATTGTGAGACTTAAGTTCTTTCCTTTCTCTTTGAAGGATAGAGCTAAGAGTTGGCTATACTCATTGAGACCACGATCTATTGGGTCATGGAATGGGATGACTCATGTCTTCTTTAATAAATACTTTCCCCAACATAAGACCAATGCTTTAAAAAGACAAATCTCCACCTTTGAACAAAAGGACAGTGAGACTTTGTATCAGTCTTGGGAGAGATTTAAGGAGCTATTGAGTATGTATCCTCACCATAGGTATGAGAATTGGCTCTTAATGAACTATTTTTATGATGTGTAATGGTGAGTTCTTACAGAAAGATCCTGATGAGGCCATAGAATACCTCAATGAGCTTACTGAAAAAGCTCACACTTGGACTGGACCTAGTACTACTAAGAGCACAAATAGGTCACGATCTGCAGGAAACCAAAATGGTGGTGGAATTGACCATCTCAGGGAAGAAGATAACCTAAAGGCTAAGGTTGAGATGCTCACTAGGGAGCTAGAGGTGTTGAAGAATAAAGACTTAAAGCCAACACACGTGGCTAATCATGCAGAGTCTTTTGAACGATGTTTTGTGTGTGGTGGGGTAGATCACCTTGCCCAAGAGTGTCCCACATTTGCTAAGATGAGAGGGATGTATGAGGAACAATGTAATGCCTTAGGTATGTACATGAAGCCTGTTGCACCTCTCTCTGATACCTACAATCCTGGGTGGAGTAATCACCCCAATTTTAGCTGGAAGTCTGAAAACCAGCCGCCTGCACAACCCCCTGATCATATCCTGCACCGTATCATGCACCTTCATCTTCTAGGAGTCCTTTAGAAGACACTTTGCATGCTTTTATTGAGGCACATAGTAAAACTAATCAAAAGTTTGAATCTTTGATTATGCAAGTTGTTGAAAAAAACAAAGAGATAAAGTGTCATATATCCAAGATAATGAGCTCCTTGAGTGTGAATGAGCATGGCAAGTTTCCTTCTCAAGCTCAATCCGCACCCCAAGGTCAGCATATGGCACAAAAAAATTTAAAAGAAGTCAATGCCATTATGACAAGAGGTGGTAAGTCCTTACACATCCCAACAACTGATAAGTAAGAGGATGTTCAAGAGGAACAAAGCAATGATAGCACCGAGTTCCCCAAGGATGCTGAGGTAATCAAGAGTCCAGTTAAGGTACCATTTCCTCAAGCTTTAAAATCTAGCATGCGAACTTTGGATCCTAGTAATGAAATCTTGGAGAACCTCAGGCAGGTAAAGATTAACCTTCCTCTTTTGCATGTTATTAAACAAGTTCCCACTTATGCAAAAGTTCTTAAAGATTTGTGTACAGTTAAGAGGAAGCACCATGTTAAGAAGACAGCATTTCTGACAGAGCAAGTTAGTGCTCTAATTGAGCAGCGAATTCCTCCTAAGTACAAGGATCCTGGTTGTCCAACCATTGCATGTAATATTGGGAATCATGAGTTTGGGCAAGCCTTGCTAGATCTAGGAGCTAGTGTTAATTTGATGCCTTATTCCATTTATTTGCAGCTTGGTTTGGATGAAATTAAGCCTACTTCTGTCGTGTTTCAGTTGGCTGATCGTTCAGTTAAGAAATTGAGAGGGATAGTTGAGGATGTTTTGATCCAAATTGACAAGTTTTATTATCCTGTTGATTTCTTAATTTTGGACACTCAATCAGTTGTTGAGTCTAACTCTAAAGTTCCTCTCATATTAGGTAGACCTTTCCTTGCTACGGCTAATGCACTTATAAATTGCAGGAATGGGTTGATGAAGTTATCTTTTGGAAACATGACCATGGAGGTCAACATTTTCCATATTGAGAAGCAGCCAACAGATGACGAGTGCCACCAAACGTATATGATTAATGCACTCATTGACAAGGGAGTTCACACAACTCATGATTTTGATCCCCTTGAATATTCCCTTGTGAATTCTGAGTTTAATACATCTGTTAGTGATTCATCTGATGTTATTGATATTTGTGCTATTTTTTATGAAACTTAGGATTATGGCACACAAGTTTGGCAACAGAAATTTGAGGAGTTGTTTAAGAAATGTGAAAAACAGATTCCTGTAATTATGAAAGCACCAAGAGTTAAATTGAAATCTTTGCCTAAGTCTAAAGTCTATAAGGTTAAAATGAAAACGTTTCATGATAAAAATATTCTTAGGAAGAGGTTTAAACCTAATGATCGAATATGCTTATATGATTTTGGATCTCACAAGCACAAAGGAAAACTTCGGTTTAGGTGGACTGACCCATCTCTAGTGAAAAATGTTTTTGTAAATGGGGTGGTAGAAATAGAGGATCCTAAGGATGGTCGGATCTTTAAAGTAAATGGTCAATGCCTTAAAATATTAATCGATAGGCAAGTTCTGGAAGTGGAAGACATTCCACTTGTGGATCCAATCTATCAACCTTGACCACACCACCAAGGTATGTGTTTCTTTATTTATTTTGTTTTGTTTTTATTTTTTCTTATTTTCTTTCTTTTCCTTTTTGTTTACTGTTGTTTTCTTTGTTTTTGATTGCATGATAGTTTCATTTCGTCATTTCAGATTACCATCTTTGGTGTTTAGGGAGCTACCCACGTCACTCATCCGGTATATTCTACCATTTTCAGTTACTTCCCATTCACTTTTGATTCTTAAACATTGAGGACAATGTTTCATTTAAGTTGGGGGGTGGTGGTGCAAATTCAGTATTTAAAATGCTTGTTGGAACTCTGTGGCATATTTTCATGTGTCAATTTTTTTTTAATTTGCATCACACGTGCATCATTTTCATATGTGTACTCATTTTCATTCATAGCCATCTTCGTGAATTCACCAAACCCACCAAATCATTTTTTGCTGAAACATTCACAGAATCCTTAATGCACTTATCCAAGTTTTATGGTAAGATGGTGGTTTGACACATGTAGCTAGAGAACTCTTTTGCTTAAGTATTCATGTGAGTTTGGAGAGGATTGAGAGCATACAAATGCAGTAAATTGTGATAAGCGTTCATTGATCTGTTGAATTGGGCACTTCTTTTGAGAATATCATTACATAGTTTGCGGTACAATGGTGGATATACTTGGGATATGACGAAGGTCAACTTAGGATTAACGTTTGAGCCTTTCAAGCTATCATTTCCATCATAAACCCCTAGTAGCCAACTTTGAGCCAATAAACACTTGTAGCTTTTTCTTTTCATATGCCCATATCATCCATGTCTCTCCACATTGGAGTATAACCTATACACAGATTTTCTTACCCTTTTTACTTCCAAATGTATACTAGGTGTGGAATTTGTATTTTCTTTCTTTAATTTTATCATTTTCAATTAAGAAGAAGAAGAAGACGACAGAAAAAAGAGAAGAGTACAAGTTGCAAAGTGTTCAATTGAGTGAGCTCCCAAAAAAAGAAGTTGGTAGAGATGGAAAGAATACAAAAGTGGCATGTGTTTGTCCATCAAATTGTTGAAAACAAAAAAAGAGGAAGAAGAAGGAAAAGCATTATTATTTGATGATTTAAAAAGTTGGAGAGTATATCAAGTGAGAAGTGTGGTCTATTGAGATATTTAATAAAATTCCCTTTATATGTACTTGGAAGTTTTTGAATCCCTTTCATCCTTTTTTTTTATAACCTCAAAACCAAGCCACATTACAACCTTTTTTGTTGACCATTCTGATCCTAAGTAAGTTGTTGAAAAGATTGATGGAAGTCTCATTTGTTAGTGTTCCTATCATAAGATCAATGTTTGCTTGTTGCTTGTACATAATTGCCTAATTTTCCATGAGAGTGTGTATACATCCATTGTCAACTCCACAGAGAGAGCCTTTACACGAAACACTATTATACCCGTGAGTTATGGAGTTGAACCTTTTGGTTAAGATGTTCTTGATGTTGCATGTGTCAAGGTTAGTGGTACGATGGTTATGGCTTGGAGAACACACACACACTCTGTGGATTGCTATAGGTGGATTGATCTTGATGGGTTATTGGATTCCTTAGATTATTTTGATATGTGAATCTGGAAAGTGTGACTCGATGGCCTTTATGTGTGATTTTCTTTGGTCTCTTTCGTTGTTTTGACATGAAAATTGCTAGGGACTAGCAATGAGTAAGTTGGGGGGTGTGATGAGTGTGCGAAAGTGCACTCTATATACCCTATTATTGGACTAAAATGCTATAATGTGAATAGAAATCATAGGAATTAATGTGTATTCTTAAATTGAATTTCTATTTACGTTGGGATACTCCTAAGCAGTTTTTTTATGTCTAATTTCAGAGTTTATAAAAAAGCAAGTCAAGCCCAGTCAAATTCAAAGGAGGACATCCATGGGGATTGAGAGAAATTTGGAAGAAAAGAAAAAGAAAAAAATCACAAAATGAAACCACAAGAAGTCCAAGTCCGAAATTCGCTAGGAGACAGTCTGAACATATTTTAGTCTTTTAACTGTATCCTTTTACTCACATATCAGATTGATGCGATTCTTGATGCATTGGAAAGCTATCTTAAAGGGCTATAACTTTTTCTCTAATAAGGATTTCCAAATTCGAACTCCTGAAAGCTGTAAGTGGCTGCCAAGATAAGTCCTAAAATTTAGGCGATTTTTTTATGCGGAAATTAAGAGGACATTAGGGTTTCTTTCCTACCCTATATAAGCATATCATTAGCACAAAATGGAGAGGGAGCAAGAGGCATAAGAGGCCGATCTAAAGAGTGAAGAAAATCACTTCTATGGCCACCGTTCACTTCAGTTTTCTCTGGAGATTTTTGTTGTCCATTATATTTATGCGTAACTAAATTCTCAAGTAGGGTTAGGGATGAACTTGCACATTAGATGGTATTTCTAATTTATTTTTAATTCATGTATTTGATTTTCAATTGCTAAAACTCTTTTGTTTTATCATTCTCAATTCATTGTTGATGTTTTCTTCTCCGAATAATCATAGAATTTATTGTGTTTATGGATTCAGTCATGCTTTTTCTATTGAATGGATTAGTTCTTTGATTATGTTTGGATCAATTATTTATCTATATTGATTTAGTTTTTTGCTGCAATATCGCTTCCTGAGTATATTGTCGTCATTGGATTTTATCAATAGTGGTAGTAATTCACGTTTTTTAAAAGTGGTAAATGTTTTTCAAATGGTTACATTTGATTTAAGTCTGGTTTATAAATCTATACCTTCCGATTGGGAATTGCGGGAATTGAGTTCCTAATTGAGTTATCCAATGAATTAAGAATAACTAAAATACCAGATTTGTGCAAGGGATTCCCGACGCTCTATTGTTTGTCAAATTTGAGTACTTTTTCTGTTAATCACTTTGCTTCACTTGAATTTACATTTAAAATTAATCTTTGTTCTCTATTACTTATTTAATATTTTTTCTTTAGTTTCTTTGTTGCCCTTGCTATTCTTTTAATTTGTCTCCCTGTGGAATCGATACCTCAAAACTGTACTACAACTACCGCGTTATTCTTTGGGCATAATCAATGGACATTAATACTTTTATTGTTGTTCCCATCATTCTTAGAGTGAAATAGAAGATTAGACTTGATACACCACATTTCAATACAAGGAAAGTCATTCCAACACCCAAGTCACCGCCAATCGCCACCTAGGTGCACCTTCATGTGCATTGCAACTAATCAGACTCTACGCTATGCCGTGTACACCATTTTCTCAAGGGAAATCTCAGCAAATGCATCCCACCTTAACTGTTGAAACTCAATTCTAGCATTGGACGAATGGACTCAAACAAAGCCTTCTTTTCCTTCATTATTCCAATTGTAACCCACAGATGCCGTACCATCGGTTTCCCTCAAGCCCAAGACTTGCCATACTCCCCTTATCTTGCCTTAGTTAAGCTTGTAATCAGAGTTAAGGTCATTAATCAACTTACAAGTGATTAGTCATCTCTAAACCATGTTTCAAGATTAATTTCCTTTTTAATTCTTTCTCACCATTTTTATATGGACATTAATACTTTTATTGTTGTTTCCCATCATTCTTAGAGTGAAATAGAAGTTAGACTTGATCCACCACATTTCATTACAAGGAAAGTCACTCCAATCCCAAAGTCACCGTCGATCGCCACCTAGGTGCACCTCTATGTGCATTGCAACTAATCGGACTCTAGCCTATGCTGTTTACACCATTTTCTTATAGAAAATATCATCAAATACATCACACCTTAACTGTCGTAACTCAGTTCCAGCACAGGATGAATTGAAACGAAGAAACCCATCTTTTCTTTCATTTTTCCAATTTTAGCCCACATATGCCACCATAATCATTTTTGCTGAAGCATTCACAGAATCCTTAATGCACTTATCCAAATTTTGTGGTAACATGGTGGTTTGACACATGTAGCTAGAGAACTTTTTTGCTTAAGTATTCATCGGAGTTTGGAGAGAATTGAGAGCGTACAGATGCAGTAAATTGTTATAAACGTTTATTGATCTATTGAATTGGGCACTTCTTTTGAGAATATCATGACATGGTTTGTGGTACGATGGTGGATATACTTGGGATATGACAAAGTCAACTTAGTATTAACGTTTGAGCCTTTCAAGCTATCCCTTTCCATCATAGACCCCTAGTAGCCAACTTTGTGCTAATAAAGACATGTAGCCTTTTCTTTTCATATGCCCATATCATCCATGCCTCTCCATATTGGAGTATATCCTATACACTGATTTTCTTACCCTTTTTACTTCCAAGTGTATACTAGGTGTGGAATTTACATTTTCTTTCTTTTATTTTATCATTTTCAATTAAAAAAGAAGAGAAAAAAGAGAAGAGTACAAGTTACAAAGTGTTCAATTGAGTGAGCTTTAAGAAAAAGAAAAAAAAAAGAAAAGGTTGGTAGAAATGGAAAGAATACAAAAGTGGCATGTGTTTGTCCATCAAATTGTTGGGAAAAAAAAAAGAGAAGATGAAGAAGAAGGAAAAGCATTATTATTTGATGATTTGGAAAGTTGGAGAGTACATTAAGTGAGAAGTGTGGTCTATTGAGATATTTAATAAAATTTCCTTTGTATGTACTTGGAAGTTTTTGAATCCCTTTCATCCTTTTTTTTCATATAGCCCCGAACCCAAGCCACATTACAATCTTTTGTGTTGACCGTTCTGATCCTAAGTAAGCTGTTGGAAAGATTGGTGAAAGTCTCATTTTTTAGTGTTCCCATCATAAGATCAATATTTGTTTGTTGCTTGTACATAATTGCCTAGTTTTTACATGAGAGTGTGTGTACACCCATTGTCAACTCCATAGAGAAAGCCTTTACATGAAACACTGTTATACCCGTGAGTTATGGAGTTTCAACCTTTTGCTTGAGACGTTCTTGATGTTGCATGTGTCAAGGTTAGTGGTAAGGTGGTTATGGCTTGGAGAACACACACATACTCTGTGGATTTCTATAGGTGGATTGATCTTGATGGGTTATTAGATTCCTTAGATTGTTTTGATATGTGAATCTAGAAAGTGTGACTTGATGGCCTTTATATGTGATTTTCTTCGGTCTCTTTCGTTGTTTTGACATGAAAATTGCTAGGGACTAGCAATGAGTAAGTTAGGGTGTGTGATGAGTGTGCAAAAGTGCACTCTAAATACTCTATTATTGGACTAAAATGCTAAAATGTGAATAGAAATTATAGGAATTAATGTGCAAAAGTGCACTCCAAGTTCAAACTCCTGAAGGGCGTATGTGGTTGCCAAGATAAGTCTGAAAATTTAGGTAATTTTTTATGCTGAAATTAAGAGGACATTAGGGTTTCTTTCCTACCCTATATAAGCATATCATTAGCACAAAATAGAGGGGGGAGGAGGTACAAGAAGCAGATCTGAATAGAGGAGAAAATCACTTCTACAGCCGCCGTTCACTTCAGTTTTCTCTGGAAAATTTTGTCGTTCATTATGTTTATAGGTAACTAAATTCTCAAGTAGGGTTAGGGATAAACTTGCATATTAGATGATATTTCTAATTTAATTTTAATTCATGTATTTGACTTTCAATTGCTTAAACTCTTTTGTTTTATCATTCTCAATTCATCCTTGATGTTTTCTTCTCTGAATAATCATAGAATTTATTCTGTTTATGGATTCAGTCATGCTTTTTCTATTGAATTGATTAGTTCTTTGATTATATTTGGATCAATTATTTATCTATATTGATTTATTTTTCTGCTGCAATATCGCTCCCTGAGTAATTTATGTACTTTAAAAGTGGTGAATGATTTTTCAAAGAGTTACATTTGATTTAATTTTGGTTTATAAATCTATACCTTCCGATTGAGAATTTCATAAATTGAGTTCCTAATTGAATTATCTAATGAATTAAGAATAATTAAAATACCAGATTTGTGCAAGGGATTCCCGACACTCTATTGTTTGTCAAATTTGAGTACTTTTTCTATTAATCACTTTCCTCTACTATAATTTTGCAGTTAAAATTAATCTTTTTCTCCATAACTTATTTAATATTTTTCCTTTAGTTTCTTTATTCCTTCTGATATTCTTTTAAATTGTCTCCCTATGGAATCAACACCCCAAAGCTGTGCTATAACTAAGTTGTGCTACAACTACCGCGTTATTCTTTGGGCGTAATCAAAACCCATCTTTTCTTTCATTCTTCCAATTGCAACCCACATATGCCATACCATTGGTTTCCCTCAAGCCCAAGATGTGCCTACGCCCCTAATCTAGCTTTGGTTAAGCTTGTAACTGGAGTTAAAGGCATTAATCAACTACAAGTGATTAGTCATCTTTAAACCTTCTTCCGAACTTAATTTCCTTTTTAATTCTTTCTCTCTTTTTTTATATGGGCCTTATTACTCTTATTGTTTTGTTTGCCATCATTCTTAGAGTGAATTAGCAGATTAGACCACCACATTTCAATACAAGGAAAGTCATTCCAACGCCAAAGTCACCGCCAATCGCCACCTAGGTACCTCTTTGTGCATTGCAACTAATCGGACAATAGCCTATGCCATTTACACAATTTTCTCAAGGGAAAACTCATCAAATACATCCCACCTTGACCATCGTAATTCAATTCTAGCATTGGACTAATTGACTCTAAAAAACCCGTCCTTTCTTTCATTTTTCAAATTTTAGCCCACATATGCCACACCTGTGACGCCCCCAGATTCCGTTTGGGATCGGACAGACATCCGAAGCGTCATGACATGCAACACAAGGTTACTTGTCCCCGTTCATGACATATAAGATACAATATTCCTAACATGCATATAGCATTATGTAATATTCGCAATGGATAATTTTTTTTGAGCAATACTATGCACCAAATAGTTAAAATGTAATCCAAGCATACTTAACAAAATAAACATCCACACTTTCAGTACGAGTCTTAAAAGACTGTAATCTCAAAAAAATGGGAGGCTAGACTCCCTATTTACATTACCAAAATACACTAGTGAGGAAGTTCATCGAGTAACTCATGTAACTCGACTCACGAGGCTAGGATACTGTCCAAAAACTAACTATGGAAGCTGTAAGCTCTGCGTTGTCTGCGTCGTCTGCGGCGTCTATTCAAACTCATTCAGTCTACCAATGTCCGCTCCCCGCTTTGATCCTGACACATCACCTACCATTCGGGGGGAATGTTAGTTGGGACTACCACAGTGAGATTTGATTACAAATCTCAGTAAGTTAACAGGAAACTCCCACACAGGTTAATGATGTATGCGTGCAGTAAAAGCATGAATGCATAATTAAAATCGTAAGTAAGCATAGCATAACTTGACATATAGCATGGCATAACTGACATAACCTGAACTGAAACGTGAACTGAACTTGACTTGACATGACGTGAACTTGAACTTATAATATAACATGGGCTAGCAACATAACATAAACGTGAACTTGAAACATAACATAGACTTGAATCATAGCATGAATGTGAACATACATAACATAAATATAAACTTGAATTTAACATAAACCTGAGCATAACATGACATAACATAACATGAACGTGACCTTGAATATAACATGTACGTGAATATAATATGACACGAACATGAACTTGAAACATAACGTGAACATGAATATAACATAACATGAACGTAAGCTTGAACATAACATAAACGTGAATATAACATAATATGAACATGAACTTGAAACTTAACATGAACATAACATGTACGTGAACATAACATAATATAACATGAACTTGATCTGAAACTTATTCTTATCTCATGGGGTCACCATGATTTCTTATTCGTAAATTCTTGACATGAACTTGGAATCTTGTTCCATAGACTGAATTAATAATGTGACCATATAGGTGTTACAGGGGTCCCCTTGAGCCATGTGTCCTTGCTGATTACCTCATCACAACACAGGTATCTACACCAGCTGTGAGTGCTTTAATACGTACTCCACAGTTGTTGTGGCCTCACGTATTCTACGTGTCACAATTGCTATGTCTCACGTAGTGTATGCTTCACAGTTGTTGTGGCCTCATACTTCATGCTCCACAGTTGTTGTGTCCCCATGAATTATTTGTGCCACACTTGCTGTGAACAAACGTAAAATAAAAATATGGCTCCATCGGTGTTAGTGCCTGGCGCGCTCCAGTGACCAGCTAATTAGGCCCCATTCGCAACCTGTTGACTGTACTTCGTCAACTCAGGGAATTTCACACCGATTTAGACACTCCAGCGTGAACCTTTATTCCACTAGGATATTACCCCATCCTAGCACTTAGGGTCGTGATTGACATGAATAACTTAACGTAAACGTGATCTGAAACTTGATTTAATATAAACTTGATCTGACTTCTTTACTTAACATGACATACTTATAATGGTGAATATTACATGATATGACATACCTGTAACATGTGGCATACTTAACATGGCATACTTTTAACATATAGGAATATGTGACAGAATAGATTGTGTAATAGAAAAATATTCATGACAGAATAAATCATGCATAAAGATAAACATGTAATGATGTGGCATGACATGGCATATATGATAACATACATACATAAATTGTAGTTCCCTTACCCATCATATATACACAGCAAACTGATAGTAAGTTAAAAGCTACCTTACTTCGATCATCGCGTTCTAAGAGAATAAAGCACTAAACACGAGGAACTGTAAGAAGGTATTCTAAAAGTTAGAAATTTAATTACTAATGATTAGAAACATGAAAAAAAGCTAAATTAAAGTAAAATTACCATTTTACCTTCTATATGTGGGAAAATGACCATTTTACCCCTAACTTGAAGATTTCACATCCTAATTCCAAAAATTTTCAAAATTTACATTCCTCATGTAAATTTTGTCCTCAACTCAAATATCAACTTAGAAAAATTTAAAACAAATCACAACTATGGAAAACATACTATGGCCGAAACATCCATGGGCCATTTCTCTTGATTTTTGTTCCAATTCCTTCCAACTTCAAAACTCATGCTTAACCCAAAATTTTGCACGAAGGATCTTCCTATCCTATGTTTAAAACCATACTTAAAACATACATTTAGGAAAAGCTAATGATCAACACCAAACTTTTTGTAAAAAGATACAAACACTTGAATTACAAGCTTTAACCCTAAATCAAAACATCTCCAAGAATTCCAAAAAAATAAATCATACTTCTAACATATTCATAACATCATCCTAAGATCAACCATAATTTAAATCATCAAACTAAAGTCACCAAAATCACAAAACAACACTTGGAGTTTTTGGTTTTACACTTAGTCCAAAAACAAAAACTTTTTCCTCAACTAGCTTTGATAAATCTCTTGATCAATGGCTTAAGAAGTTGAGATCTTCGAAATAAAGCATCACATGGTTTAAAAATATGTCCTAAATAATATCCAACCATCAAAATTAAAATTACATGGCTAAAAATAAATAAAACATGGATCTAATCCAAAAACGTCAAATCTTAGGCCTAACCAAAATCCTCTTGTATAGAAAAATCATATCTTTGAAAATAATACTAAATATCTTCAAAATAACATCCTAACATGAAAATAAGAGACTTGGGATTGTCATATAAAAATATAAAAGCCTTTAGAGTAAGATCAAACCTTGAAATATTCAAACTTTCTCCAAATAAAAACTGTTTTTCCACTTTCAGTTTTCAAGTTTCTAGATCTAAGAAAATCTATCATCAAAAACTTTATTCATGCAAAAAAACCCCAATTATCACTCATAAACACATGCTAATAACACTAAATAAAATTTTTGGACCAAGATATTCCAATAGCTTGGTTAAAAACTCCAAAACATAACATACTCTCCAGTTTCACGCCCATAATGACCTTTCCATGGTTAAAAATACTTTTGTCCAGAACAATTACCGTAGAATGACACAAATAATATATCTATAGAAACTAGACTCAAATAAGAACAACTTTTGTGAAGGATTAATCGTGTGAAAATACTTAAAAAGTGTGATGACCCGTTTTTACGTGTATTTTCACTGAAGACGCTTTTTAATTTATTTAATATAATAGTTCTTTTATTTTAAATTATTTTATTTTAAATTGGTTTAATTTATTTGATGTTGTGTTTAATTTATTTAGTCGTTTACGGTTTTTAAAATCGTTTTCGGCGAATCAGTTTTGGTTTCCGGAGTGAGGACTGGACCTCATTTCTTTTCCCTCATCTTTTCTCTTTTTCTTTTTTCTTTTTCCTTTTTCCTTATTTTTCTTTCTTTTTCTTTCTTTTCTTCCTCTTTCTTCTCCTTTCTCTCCCGTGTACGCCGAACAACCTCTTTTTCTCCTTCCCGTCGCCGCCCCTTTGTCCGCCCAGTTCTCAGCCGTCCGGCCACCGTTTGGTGCACCACCACCACCATTCTCTTCCCCTTCCACCAGAGATCATCCCCACCAATTTTTAGAGCCATCGGACCAGCCGTTAGACACCGAGAGCCCCTGGAAGTCACGGCACCTGCTCTATTTTTCCCCCTGTCGTCGGTTGCTTTCGTAGCCCAGAACCGCCGCTCGCCGGTGGTGTGGCCTACACCACCCACCCAGTTTTCTTCCCCTCTCATAGGTGAACATCCCCACCAAGTTTCACCTCCATCCGAGCCACCGTTAGCCACCACGAGCTCCACCAAGCCACACGGTTTTTCATCGATTCCGGCGCCATCGCACCACCTCCGACCACCATCTCTTCACAGCTTCTTCCTCCACCTCTTGCCGACCTAACCCACCCATTTCCGGCCTCGATCCGTTGTCGGAGTAGCTCCCACGAGCTCAACTCCGTTCAGCCCCTTTTTGGCCTTCAACCGCCATTTCCACCACCACCCATGGCCAAAACTCATTTCCTTTAGCCTCATAAATATCTCAAGACCATTCCCTATCAATTTCATGCCTTGGTTTGTCCCCGTTTAAAAGTGGGTAATGTATTACCCACAGCCACAGTGTAAATTACACTATTACGTTGCTTTTCCTCCGCCGTTTGCAACGCCGCGAGCTTTCTAAAAATACCGTATAGCACTATAAGTATTTTCCAAACTCTAATTTTAGATTTAAATATATTTTTCTCATTCAATAATATTTATCTGTTGGTTGGTTAATTCCGGACTAAGTCCAAGGAGTTCGGGGGTCGGATGGATTGAGGACGGAGTTGTTTGGTTGATGTTGTTATTTGTTTGAGATATTTGTGCCTTGATATTTGCTTTGTATAGTGCACACATGTTCATGTTTAAAAAGGGAAAACCGGGTTTTTCGTGTAGTTGCATGCATGTACATGTGTTTGAAAAATGAAAGTTGTGCTGGTAAGCGAGAAATGATTTATGGTATATGTGAACGGTTGGACTGACTGGTTTGAGTTAGAGGCACGCGTAGGGATGGTGGTAGAATCCCGCCTGTGATTCCCGCCTACGGTGCATGAGTAGGGATGGTGGTGAGCAGGGATGGTGGTAGAGTCCCGCCTACGATTCCCGCCTACAGACGGACTTGTAGGGATGGTGGTAAGTTGGGACGGTGATAGATTCCCGCCTACGGTGCATGCGTAGGGATGGTGGTGAGCAGGGATGATGGTAGAGTCCCGCCTGCGATTCCCACCTACAGGGCTCTGATGGTTTGGTTAATGGGTCATTTTCTAGGAAAATGGCGAGGTTTTGTATGAGGATATTGCGATCCATTTTCTGGGAAAATGGTGGTTTGGGCCATTATCTGGGATAATGGCGAGGCTTGGTTTTATACGATATGTTTTTGGGCCAAATGGGATTTTGGCGTGCGTGGAAAAAATGTGATTTTATGGGATGAGAGCATTTGCATTCTTTCATGCATATTGTGGAGTTTATTATGTTTTTATCTAGTGGTGTTTGGATTTTACTTATCTGCGGCATCATTTTTGGTACCGTAGATTTTAATGCAGAGATCGAGGATGAGGAGGAGGAGGTTGAGCCCGAGGATGCGGCTCCGCCGGGATGCTGATGTTATGTTTTGTATTTGGTTTAAAACTATATTTGTGATTTGTAATATTTATTTATGTATGTTTTGAATAGCTTTGTATTAAACAAGAAAAATTCTGGTACTTAGTTATTGACTTGCTTTTCGCTGCGTATTTTCTCGTGCACATTCGTCGCTTATACACACACTTGGCACACGTCGATTGGGTGATGACCCGTGATGTCATCATCTGGACGTCTCGATTTCCCCGTGTTCGTGCGTGGGGATTTGGGGGCATCACAGGTGGTATCAGAGCAGTTTGGCTCTGGGTAAAACCACATGTCCCGTATGTAGTACCAGATTGTTTTGAAAGTTGTGTTTTAAAATTTATTTTAAGTAAAGTTGATGTTTGACGTGTTTTATTTGTTTTATGTATTTGAGCTTGTTTGCTTGTTTTTATTTATTTAGTTATGTTATTGCATGCTGGTTTCTTTTATTTCTGGCTATGTGGTGTTGGTTTTGGTTTTTGGTTTTATGTTGTGGGTTTTTATTTTTTTTCTTAAAGGGGGGTCAAAGGTTTTGTTGTGGCAGGAAAATGGTGAGACCAAGAAAATCTACTCAAGAGCCACAGGACGATATATCGAGAGATGATTCTATAGCCCAAGCAATACGGTAGATGACTGAATTCATTCAACAAAATTTTAGGCCACAACAAGCAGGGCCTTGGCCACAACCAGGAGGTCCTTGGCCACAACAAGGAGGGTTTTGGCTACAAGGAGGGCCTTGGCTACTACCTGGAGGGCCTAGTGGAGGGGTGCAAGCTGGGTGCACCTATGAGCGCTTTCTGGCGCATAGAACTCCACATTTCACTGGAGAAGAGGATCCACTTCAAGCTGGAAAGTGGGTCAAAGACTTGGAAAGAACTTTTGAGGTGTGTGGTTGCACTGAGGCGCAACAAGTACTCTACGCCAGCTATCTATTGCAAGGCACCACTTCTGAGTGGTGGGATACCAAGAGAGTAATGCTGGAATCAGAACTGGGGTCTTTCGCCACTGTGACATGGCAGCGCTTCAAGAAAGAGTTTAATGATCGCTTCTTTCCCACTTCTGTAAGGTGGCAAAAGGCAAGAGAGTTCTCAAGCTTGGTCCAAGGGAGCATGACAGTGGAACAGTACGCCCGAAGATTTATAGAACTTGGGCGATTTGCTCCCCACCTCATCGCCACAGAAGAAATGCAAGCCGAGCGTTTCCAGGAGGGTCTACGTCCTGATATACGCCGTATGGTGGTCAACCACCGGATATCCACTTTTCAGGATTTAGTGGATATGGCCACTCTTGTGGAGCGAGAGAATAATTTGAGAATGGGCTCCCCTCCAGGACATAAGAGGCGGAGTTTTTCTGGTGAAGGAAGTAGTTCGTGTTCGCCTCAGAAGTTTGTTCAGCAGACTGGGATTCGACCATTAGCAGCCTCGGGAGTGCGTATGGGAGGACGAGTGCCAGTTTGTGGAAGATGTAATAGAGCTCACGGAGGCGAGTGTCGTCTGGGTAGTAACCAATGTTTTGAGTGCGGTCAGACAGGGCATCTTGCTCGTGAATGCCCTAGTCGAGTTCAAGAAAGCCGTGGAGCTCGTCGCAGTGGTAGAGCTAACCAGAGAGGCATTTGGCTCGGGCTCGAATGTGCGCAATGACTCCTGGTACCATTGGAGGCGAGGTTACAGAGACTCAGAATGCTAGAGTCATGGCAGGTATGGGTCTAATTTAATCCTTCGTGATGAATGCCTTGTGTGGTTTTGTTTTCTTTTATATATGTATATTATCGAGGCTTGGAGAGAATGGCATGATCTGGGTGATCTTTTAGTGAAGTAGAATACTTGAGTTCTCTAGTTCCGTGGAGTTTATGAAATGGTCTATAACGTAGTAGATTGTAAGTTCAACAAATTTCAAGGATAGATTATATGAAGTTTCATTAAAGTTTTAAAACTTGGGGCCTTATAGATTTTAGGAAAATAGGTTTATGGTAATTAAGGTGTTAGGTTCGACAAGCTTTGGGGGGGGGGATACTTAAATTTCGAGTTTTAGATTTCGTGATTCGAATGAATAATTTGGTGGCAATTTGGGCTTTAGATTTTACAAGCTTTTAAGGTGAATGTTTTGGATTAAAGCTACCAATCTTGAGAATTTCGGAAAATGATTTATTATCTAGTAATGTTTTAGAATTTGAAGGATTTGAGAGTCGATTTTCTTTTATGCGATGTAAGTTTCTTGATCTTAGAAGTTCTGAAAGATGATTCTTATTTGATTTAAGGTTTTAGAATTGCAGAGTTGAATGACTGATTTATAATAAGAGTTGAGTTTTTAGTTTTACAGACTTAGTGCTGTAGCTTAATCTACTCTAGTGAGTGATTAGTTTGTAACCATTAAAATGGGATTGATTAAAGTTGAGTTGTTGATATGAAAATTTTTCTAGAGTAGATTTCTTTGAGGATTGGAGGTAATGACCTAGTGCGTGTATTTCTTTGAGGATTGAAGATATCGAGCTAGTTTAGAAAATAATTATTGTTAACTCGAGGTTGTAGTGGCAGATTTTAGGAAATGATTCTATTGATTCGAAAGATATAAGTCCATCAGGGTGCTGGAAATAGTAGATTTTGTGTTGGTATTAAATACGATTGAATTTGAGGCTATACGATCTGTAGACTTTTGGGAATGGATTCTTAGCAAGTTTAAGGTCATTCTCGGTACCAAACTTTAAGCAATGGCTAGTTGCTGATTTAAGGATATAAGTTGAGTAGATTCAGGAATGATTCTTGTTGAGTTGAGGATATAAGTCTAGGTGATGGAAATGTGATAATAGATCACTTGTACGTTTGAATGATTTGTGGTGTTGGCTAAGAATACATGAGATCGATGAGTAGTAATGGTAAGTGTGGTGACCCACTTTTTAGTGTATTTTCACTGAAGGGTTGTTTTATTTTAATTAATATATTAGTTTAGTTATTTTAATTTATTGCGTTTAAAATTTGTTTTTAATTTATTTGTTGTTGTATTTTATTTCTTTTAGTCGTTTCCGGTTTTTAATCTCGTTTCGGCGGATTTGTTTTGCTTCCCGGAGTGAGGACTGAACCTCATCTCTTTCCTACATTTCTTTTTTTTCCCTTTTTCCTTTTTCCTTTTTCTCTTTTCTTTTTTTTTTCTTCTTTCTTTTTCTTTTTCTTTTTCTTCTTCTTCTCCTTCCTCCCGTGCGTCCCGCGCGACTCTCTCTCTCTACCCCTTTCTCAGTCCGTTTATCTCTCCGCCCAGAACCACCGCCGCCGGCCGCCGTGCGGCACACCGCCCATACCATTCGAACCCCCTCCCTCCGACGCACCTCCCCACCAATTCCCACCCCCATTTGGCCAGCCGTTTGGCCGGAAAACACCCTTGAAGCTCCACGGTTTTTAGCTCGATCTGCCGCCATCGCTCCACCTCCGGCCACCATTTCTTCACCACTTCATCATGGGTCCCTTGCCATCCTAACCCACCTATTTTCGGCCTTCAACGACATCCGGAACAGCTCCCACGAGCTAGCTTCCCTTTTTGGGAAATCCAGCCTCTCTCCGGCGTTTTCGCCGCCACCCACGGCCAACCACCACTTCCAATAGCTTCACAAACATCCCTAGACCATTCCCTATCGATCCCAAGCCCTGGTTTGTCCCCGTTCAAAAGTGGGTATTTCACAACCCACGGCCACAGTGATTTTTCACTATAACGTTGCTTTTTCTCCGCCGTTTGCAACGCGGGTGTTTTCTAATATTACCGTATAGCGCTGTAAGTATTTTCCAAACCCTATTTTCAGATTTAAATATATATCGCTCATTCAATTTATTTTATCTGCTGGTTGGTTGATTCCGGACTGAGTCCGAGGAGTTCGGGGGTCGGATGGATGGAGGACGGAGTTGCTTGATTTATTGTATTATGGTTGGTTGTTTGTTTTGTGCATTGATAATTGCATTTGCATGGTGCATGCACGTGTATTTTATTTTATTTGAGAAATCCTGTTTTGTTGGCGTGAATGGGTTTTCGGATGCGTGTGTCTCACGAGCCCAAGTCGGGATGGGTTATTATCTCAGTGGAGCTCCTCTGGTCACTCGGGAGTGGATAATACTGAGTGACGTCCCCTAAGTCGTCGTTGGGTGACGACGGGAGCGGGGCTAGAGGATGGCCTGGCCAGGTACGCGCTGGGCGCGAGTCTGGGCATCACTCTACTCACCGACTTCGTGGCCCTTCGTTGGCGAGGGCTAGAGGATGGCCTGGCCAGGTACGCGCGGGGCGCGAGTCTGGGCATCGCTCGTTTAGGTGTCACATGCGTAGTCGTTACCTGCGGTGTGGCACAGAGCCAGGGTGTGCGGATAATCCCTAGGGGAGATCATGGTGCATGCAAAACTAGATTGTTTTTATGGTTTTTGGATGTGGGCCATTTTCTGGGAAAATGGCGAGTTTTGGTTTTGAGGCTTTTGATCCATTTTCTGGGAAAATGGTGGTTTGGGCCATTATCTGGGATAATGGCGAGGCTTGGTTTTGAGGATATGTTTTTATGGGCCAAATGGGGTTTTTGGCGTGCGTGGTAAAAATGTGGTTTTGCGGACATGTGCATTGGCTTTTCTTGCATCCATTTTGCTTGAGTTCTATGTGTTTTTATCTGGTGGTATTTGGGTTTTACTTACCTGCGGTACCATTTTTGGTTCCGTAGCTTTTGTTGCAGAGTTCGAGGATGAGGAGGGGGAGGCTGAGCCCGAGAATGCGGCTCCGCCGGGTTGCTGATGTTATGCTTTGTATTTGATATTATATTATATTCGTGTTTTGTAATATTTATTTATGTATGTTTTGAATAGCCTTGTATTAAACAAGAAAAATTCTGGTACTTAGTTATTGACTTGCTTTTCATTGCGTATTTCTATGCACATTGTTGCTTTTGCACACACTTGGCACACGTTGTTAGGGTGGTGACCTGTGATGTCATCATCCGGACGTCTCAATTTCCCCGTCTCATCCATTTTTAGCTTGGTAGGAGTTGAAGAGGAATTTGTATGGTAATATTAAATTCAAGAGATTTTGGCTTTGAGTTGTTTGGTAAGTTGAACGGAATGTGCAGTCGAAGTGGGTTACCCATTGGGATGATGGTTTGAAATGACTGTTGTGTTTATCTTGAAAATTAATTGCGACTTGAAGTCATATGAATTTATATTGGTGAGGCTATATTTTTCTTTGGAGATCAAGTATCCAGTTGGGAGAATTGAGGATATGGTTATTTAACTTGAAAAGAGATCGTTAGGTCACCATATGTGGTGTATGAAGTAATAAATCTTGGAAGTTAAAATTTATGCATCAAAGGTGGGTAGCATGATCATATGTATGAAGTAATAAAGCAGTAGGATCTTTGAATGTTGTTTAATAGTTTTTTATGGATTGAAGATTTAAACAATATGACCTGTCTTGAGATGTTTTTTTTGTGAAGTGCTATTGAAGGAATTAGTTGTGCTAAAACTAAAGTTTTTGAGAGTACAAGTAGGTGGGTGAGTTACCAAGAGTGTGTCGATTATGTCTAAGTGAAGTCAGTGGTAGTTTATAGCGTGTGAGTTATTGCAAGATTAGATGTTATTTATAATATAGGTAATGAGTTTGAAGTATGGGATATCGGATAGAAGTTATAAGCGCTCTCGTTGGTTGGCCGGGAAGGACTTGGGCCTTTTGGAGATGTTCCCTATCTTCAGGAGAGATAGGTGTATTTTAGGATGATGCTACGTGTTTTCAAATTGGGGCCTAGAGGTTGATTAGTATTGGTTTCCGTCATCAATCAATGGATGTATTTTTGCGGAATGTTGGTTTTCGTTTAGGGCAGCGATGGCCAATTGAGGAACGAGTGGAGATTTATGGTTTTTTTTTTTAGGTATAGGATTTTCTATGGAAAGGTGGTAAAGCTTTTCTTGTGATTAGGTGTGGATTGAGCTTATACTTCATGATATTAATTTTTGAGGACATAGCCTTTATGTATTTTGGTGAGTTATCAGAGTGCGTGCGAAAGCATGATTTTTGGAGATTCTTAGAAGTTCAAATTTTGTGTTGATTTTGAAGGATTAGTAGTGATTCGAAGTTTTAATGGGAGATTAATCTTTTGGTCATGCAATTTGGTTTATGGATGGTTAACTTTGGAAGTGGCCATTAAGTTACCAAAGTTGGAATGGGATGAAAGTTTGGAAGGTAAAGCAGAGACGTCTTGGATATTAGCAATTTATGGTGTGTAGTTAATAACCATTGGTTTTGTTGGGAGTTGTCGATATTATGTATCTCTCATATATGTTCGTAGTTGTATCTTGTATCTGTTTGGCGTTGATGGTTGATCTTGCAAATTTCGAGGACGAAATTTGTTTTTAAGGGGGGAGGATGTGATGACCCGTTTTTACGTGTATTTTCACTGAAGGCGCTTTTTAATTTATTTAATATAATAGTTCTTTTATTTTAAATTATTGTATTTTAAATTGGTTTTAATTTATTTGATGTTGTGTTTAATTTATTTAGTCGTTTTACAGTTTTTAAAATCGTTTTCGGCAGATCAGTTTTGGTTTCCGGAATGAGGACTGGACCTCATTTCTTTTCCCTCATCTTTTCTTTTTCTTTTCTATTTTTCCTTTTTCTTTTTCCTTTTTCCTTCTTTTTCTTTCTTTTTCTTGTTTTTCTTCTTCTTTCTTCTCCTTTCTCTCCCGTGTATGCCGAACAGCCTCTTTTTCTCCTTCCCGTCGCCACCCCTTTGTCCGCCCAGTTCTCCTCCGTCCGCCACCGTTTATATCATCTCCACCAATTTTCAGAGCCATCGGACTAGCCGTTAGCCACCGAGAGCCCCCGGAAGTCACGGCACCTGCTCTGTTTTTCCCCCTGTTGCCGGTTGCTTTCGCAGCCCAGAACTGCCATTCGCCGGCGGCGTGGCCTACACCACCCACCCAGTTTTCTTCCCCTCTCACAAGTGAACATCCCCACCAAGTTTCACCTCCATCTGAGCCACCGTTAGCCACCACGAGCTCCACCAAGCCACACGGTTTTTCACCGATTCTGGCGCCGTCGCACCACCTCTGGCCACCACCTCTTCACAGCTTCTTCCACCACCTCTTGCCGACCTAACCCACCCATTTCCGGCCTCGATCCGTTGCCAGAGCAGCTCCCACGAGCTCAACTCCGTTCAGCCCCTTTTTGGCCTTCGACCGCCGTTTCCACCACCACCCACGGCCAAAACTCGTTTCCTTTAGCCTCATAAATATCTCAAGACCATTCCCTATCAATTTTGTGCCTTGGTTTGTCCCCGTTCGAAAGTGGATAATTTATTACCCAATGCCACAGTGTAAATTACACTGTTACGTTGCTTTTCCTCTGCCGTTTGTAACACCGCGAGCTTTCTAAAAATACCGTATAGCGCTGTAAGTATTTTCCAAACTCTACTTTTAGATTTAAATATATTTTGTTCATTCAATAATATTTATCTGTTGGTTGGTTGATTCCGGACTGAGTCCGAGGAGTTCGGGGGTCGGATGGATTAAGGACGGAGTTGTTTGGTTGATGTTGTTATTTGTTTGAGATATTTGTGCCTTGATGTTTGCTTTGTATAGTGCACGCATGTTCATGTTTAAAAAGGGAAAATCGGGTTTTTCGTGTAGTTGCATGCATGTACATGTGTTTGAAAAATGAAAGTTGTGCTGGTAAGCGAGAAATGATTTATGGTATATGTGAACGGTTGGACTGACTGGTTTGAGTCAGAGGCACGTGTAGGGATGGTGGTAGAATCCCACCTGTGATTCCCGCCTACGGTGCACGAGTAGGGATGGTGGTGAGCAGGGATGGTGGTAGAGTCCCGCCTGTGATTCCCGCCTATAGGCGGACTTGTAGGGATGGTGGTAAGTAGGGATGGTGGTAGATTTCCGCCTGTGATTCCCGCCTACAGTGCATGCGTAGGGATGCTGGTGAGCAGGGATGGTGGTAGAGTCCCGCCTGCGATTCCCGCCTATAGTGCTCTGATGGTTTGGTTAATGGGTCATTTTCTGGGAAAGTGGCGAGGTTTTGTATGAGGATATTGCGATCCATTTTCTGGGAAAATGGTGGTTTGGGTCATTATCTGGGATAATGGCGAGGCTTGGTTTTATACGATATGTTTTTGGGCCAAATGAGATTTTGGCGTGCATGGAAAAAATGTGATTTTATGGGATGAGAGCATTTGCATTCTTTCATGCATATTGTGGAGTTTATTATGTTTTTATCTAATGGTGTTTGGATTTTACTTACCTGCGGCCCCATTTTTGGTACCGTAGATTTTGGTGCAGAGATCGAGGATGAGGAGGAGGAGGCTGAGCCCGAGGATGCGGCTCCGCCGGGATGCTGATGTTATGTTTTGTATTTGGTTTAAAACTATATTTCTGATTTGTAATATTTATTTTTGTGTGTTTTGAATAGTTTTGTGTTAAACAAGAAAAATTCTGGTACTTAGTTATTGACTTGCTTTTCGCTGCGTATTTTCTCGTGCACATTCGTCGCTTATACACACACTTGGCACACGTCGATAGGGTGATGACCCGTGATGTCATCATCCAGACGTCTCGATTTCCCCGTGTTCGTGCGTGGGGATTTGGGGGCATCACAAAAAGGGTCTAGAATCTCTACGCAAAAAGACACAAAATCTGCTCGAGAGAGCTCTTTTGGGTTTCTCTCTAAGAACGGGGTGAAGAAGTGACTAAAGGGAAAGAAGTGTGTCTTGCACGACTCTATACTTCTGGAGGGGGAAGATATGGAGTTGAATGACCATTGATTGGAGGTAGCTATGTGACATAAAGTAGAGAATAGTGAGGGGAAAAGACTGCCTGCAGAAGCTGTAAGGTATGGAGGTTGATGGGGTGGGTTTCTCCATCTGATCAAGGCACTATTGGGAGAAAACTTCTTCAAGAAGCTTTGCCAAGGTGGCCAAATTCATGGGCTTTGGTGGGCCTCAACCAAGTGGGCTTCAGTTTGGTGTTTAAAGGGGGTTTGGTTAGGGTTTGAGATACTAGCAAGCTCAAATCCAATTTTTCTTGGCCCAATAAAATTTTCAAGGTTTAAAAGGCTGGTTAATGATGTCATAACAAGAATTTGATAAACTAATAGCATGTGGAAGTGATTTAATCAAGTGATTAAACACAATGCTAGAAATTGGATCAAAAAGGGTTTGAAGGCCAATTAGGGTTTGGACCGTTTAGGGTTTTGGTTTCAACCAAGCTTTTGAGGTTTCAATTCAATTCCAACCATTTTGGGTTTAACTAGGGTTGAAACCCTCTTTGATCTAGCTCAATTTTGTTGATCAGATGAAAAAGGTTTTGCTTAGGTGGCATGATCTTACACCTTGATTTCCTTCCCAAATCCATCTAATGGTTCCTCTTTATGCCAAATGTTTAATACTATTCACTATGTGTGGCTAAGATCTTTCCAAGTGTCTAAATAAACTTCTCTAATCTAATTTGGACATTCCATATTGTGATTTTGAAAATACTGCACTTAGTACGCTTATCGAGGTTACTATTCACTCCAAAAAAATGCGTAATAAACTTAGTACTGAAAAATCATAAATATTCATATTAACCTACAGTGAAAATCATTTACCAAAACTCAACCCCAAAGTGCCCCTATAAATAAATTCACAGTTTCGAATAGCCATTTCGTCCGAAATTATGAAAATGGATTATTGCGCTATAAAATCCTAAATATTCAATTGAGTCTAGTGGCATAGACTATAATGTATTCTGACACTTCTGATTATCTCAAACAATTAAAATCGCATATCTGGCACCATAATGAGTGATAACAATGATTATATTGACAGACTAAAACCTTTGCGATTAGTCGATTCGTGAAAACTTACATAGTTTTTACGAGGTTTCTAAAGTCTATAGAAATTCTACCATTGAATTTCTAGCAAGCCGTTACAATACCATTGGTCTCCCTCATGCCCAAGATGTAACATACGCCCCTTATCTAGCCTTGGTTAAGCTTGTAACTGGAGTTAAGGGCATTAATCAACTTACAACTGATTAATCATCTTTAAATCATCTTTTGAACTAAATTTCATTTTTAATTCTTAATCTCCTCTTTTATATGGGCTTTATTACTCTTATTGTTTTGTTTCGCATCGTTCTTGGAGTGAATTAGAAGATTAGACTTGATCCACCACATTTCAATACAAGGAAAGTCATTCCAATGCCAAAGTCACCGCCAATCGCCACCTAGGTGCACCTCTTTGAAAAGTTATTATTTTATGTGAACTAGGGTTTTAGAAGTTACTGTAGTGCGATACTGTTCATGCTACAGAACCTACGGCTTACTTAGGGTTTTGGGGGATTGTTTATTTAAACCAATTGTAGTGTCTTTTGAGAAAGGTCAGACATTATTGAAATTGATGATTTTTATTTATTGGGAGTTGAGTTTATCTCCTCTTGTTCTTGATTGAACGTTTGAACTTATCAAAGGTACATCACAACCTTTGTGGCGTTCCTCCTTTGTAATCTAGGTTCTTGAGATGGGTTCTTCAACAGGTCTAGATTTTCATGTAGTCTAGGTTCTTGAAACGAGTTTCTTAATGGGTCAGGTTTTACAAGTTATTGTAGTGAGGCACTGTTCACGCTACAGTACCCGCGGCTCACTTACGGTTTTGGGGGATTGTTTATTTAAACTAATTGTAACCTCATTTGAGAAAGGTCAGACATTATTGAAATTGATGAATTTTATTCATTGGGAGTTGAGTTTATCTCCTCTTGTTCTTGATTGAACATTTGAACATATCAAAGTTAAATCACAACCTTTTTGGCGTTCCTCCTTTGTAATCTGGGTTCTTGAGACAGGTTCTTCAACGGGTCTAGATTTTTATATAATCTAGGTTCTTGAAATGAGTTTCTCAATGGGTCTTGATTCTCTCATCCATTGACTTGAGTTTGGCTTTCTTGAGTTTGTTTTTCCAATATTGTTGTTGGGTATCAAAGCGAGTCGATTGGGATTCACATTATTATTGCTCTTATTGTTTTGTTTCCCATCATTCATAGAGTGAATTAGAAGATTAGACTTGATCCACCACATTGCAATACAAGGAAAGTCATTCCAAAGTCCAAGTAACTGCCAATTGCCACATAGGTGCTCCATGTTGTGCATTGCAACTAATCGGACTCTCGCCTATGCTGTTTACACCATTTTCTCAAGGGAAATCACATCAAATAAATCACACCTTAACCGTTGGAACTTAGTTCTAATATTGGACGAATTGACTCAAAGAAACCCGTCTTTTCTTTCATTCTTCCAATTGTAATCCACAGACGCCATACCATTGGTTTATCTCCAGCCCAAGATGTGCCATACTCCCCTATCTACCCTTGGTTAAGCTTGTAAATTGAGTTAATGGCATTAATCAACGTACAAGTGATTAATCATCTCTAAACCATGTTTGAAACTTAATTTCCTTTTTAATTCTTTCTCACCATTCTTATATGGACATTAATACTTTTATTTTTCTTTCCCATCATTCTTAGAGTGAATTAGAAGATTAGACTCGATTCACCACCTTTCAATACAAGGAAAGTCATTCCAATGCCAAAGTCACCTCCAATTGCCCAGTAGTTGCACCTCCGTGTGCATTGCAGCTAATCGGACTCTAGCCAATGCTGTTTACAACATTTTATAAAGTGAAATCTCATCAAATACATCCCACCTTAACAGTCATAACTTAATTCTAGCATTGGACGAATTGACTCAAAGAAACCCGTATTTTCTTTCAATCTTTCTATTATAAACCACATATGCCATACCATTATGTTCCCTCAAGCTCAAGATGTGCCATAAGCCCCTTATCTAGCCTTGGTTATGCTTGTAACCAGAGTTAAGGGCATTAATCAACGTACAAGTGATTAATCATGTCTAAACCATGTTTCCAGCTTAATTTCCTTTTTAATTCTTTCTCTCCATTTTTATATGGACATTAATACTTTTATTTTTGTTTCCCATCATTCTTAGAGTGAATTAGTAAATTAAACTTGATCCACCACATTTCAATACAAGGAAAGTCATTCCAATGCCCAAGTCACCGCCAATCGCCATCTAGGTGCACCTCTATGTGCGTTGCAACTAATCGGACACTAGCCTATGCCGTCTACACCATTTTCTCAAGTTAAATATCATCAAATGCATCTCAACTTAACAATCTAGCTCAGTTCTAGCATTGGACGAATTGACACGATGAAACCCATCTTTTCTTTCATTCTTCCAATTGTAGCCCACATATGCCATACATTGGTTTCCGTCAAGCCCAAGATGTGCCATTCGCCCCTATCTAGCCTTGCTTAAGCTTGTAATCGGAGTTAAGGGCATGAATCAACTTACAAGTGATTAGTCATCTCTAAACCATGTTTCAAAATTAATTTCATTTTTAATTCTATCTCACTATTGTTATATGGACATTAATACTTTTATTGTTGTTTCCCATCATTCCTAGAATGAATTAGAAGATTAGACGTGATCCACCACATTTCAATACACGGCAAGTCATTCCAACGCCCAAGTCACTGCCAAACGCCATCTAGGTGTACCTTTTTGTGCATTGCAACTAATCGGACAATAGCCTATGCCGTTTACACCATTTTCTCAAGCAAAATCTCATCAAATACATCCCACCTTGATCGTCGTAACTTAGTTCTAGCATTGGACAAGTTGACCCTAAGAAACTCGTCTTTTCTTTCATTCCTCCAAATGTAGCCCACATATGCCATACCATTGGTTTCCCTCAAGCCCAAGATGTGCCATACACCCCTAATTGAACTTTGGTTAAGCTTGGAACTGGAGGTAAGGGCATTAATCAACTATAAGTGATTAGTCATCTTTAAACCATATTTCAAACTTAATTTACTTTTTAATTCTTTCTCTCTTTTTTCATATGGGCCTTATTACTCTTATTGTTTTGTTTTCCATCATTCTTGGAGTGAATTAGAAGATTAGATGTGATCCACCACATTTCAATACAAGGAAAGTCATTCCAACGCCCAAGTCACCACCAATCGCCACCTAGGTGCACCTCTTTGTGCATTGCAACTAATCGGACTATAGCCTATGCCATTTACACCATTTTCTCAAAGGAAATCTCATCAAATACATCCCTCCTTGACCGTCGTAACTCAGTTCAACCATTGGACTAATTGACTCTAAGAAACCCTTCTTTTCTTTGATTCTTCAAATTTTAGACCACAGATGCCGTACCATTGGTTTCCCTCATGCCCAAGATGTGCCATATGCCCCTTTCTAGCCTTGGTTAAGCTTGGAACTGGAGGTAAGGGCATTAATCAACTATAAGTGATTAGTCATCTTTAAACCATATTTCGAACTTAATTTACTTTTTAATTCTTTCTCTCTTTTTTCACATGGGCTTTATTACTCTTATTGTTTTGTTTCACATCGTTCTTGGAGTGAATTAGAAGATTAGACTTGATCCACCACATTTCAATACAAGGAAAGTCATTCCAACGCCAAAGTCACTGCCAATCGCCACCTAGGTGCACCTCTTTG
Organism: Carya illinoinensis; assembly: GCF_018687715.1. Taxonomy (NCBI): domain Eukaryota; kingdom Viridiplantae; phylum Streptophyta; class Magnoliopsida; order Fagales; family Juglandaceae; genus Carya; species Carya illinoinensis. The sequence goes on along the minus strand of NC_056767.1, from coordinate 15,473,545 downwards.
TGCATTGCAAAACTAATCGGACTCTAGCCATGCTGTTTGCACCATTTTCTCAAGGAAAATCTCATCAAATACATCCCACCTTGACAATCATAACTCAGTTCTAGCGTTGGACAAATTGACTCTAAGAAACCCGTCTTTTCTTTCATTCTTCGAATTTTAGCCCACATATGCCATACCATTAGTTTCCCTTGTGCCCAAGATCCGCCATATGCCCCTTATCTAGCCTTGGTTAAGCTTGTAACTAGAGTTAAGGGCATTAATCAACTTACTAGTGATTAATCATCTTTAAATCATCTTCCGCACTTAATTTCATTTTTAATTCTTTCTCTCTTTTTTGATATGGGCCTTATTACTCTTATTGTTTTGTTTCCCATCATTCATAGAGTGAATTAGAAGATTAGACTTGATCCACCATATTTCAAGACAAGGAAAGTCATTCCAACGCCCAAGTCACCGCCAATCGCCACCTATGTGCAACTCCTTGTCCATTGCAACTAATTGGACTCTAGCCTATGCTGTTTAGATCATTTTCTCAAGGGAAATCATATCTAATGCATCCCACCCTAACCGTCGAAACTTAGTTCTAGCATTGGACGAGTTGACTGAAAGAAACCCATATTATCTTTCATTCTTCCAATTGTAACCCACAGATGCCAAACCATTGACGAGTTGACTCAATATATTAAAACAGAAAAATCAGACCGGACCGGATCGGAATGGGTAAAATCGGACATAACGGCTTAGGAGGGTAACCGGTGCATAATCGAGTTTTGAAAATACAAAACCGGTTACAACCCTAGTGCACCTCCATGTGCATCGCAACTAATTAGACCGTTCCTAAGCCATTTACACCATTTTCTAAAGGAAAATCTCATCAAATGCATCCCACTTTAACCGTCCTAGCTCAGTTCTAGCATTGGACGAGTTGACTCAAAGAAATCCATCTTTTCTTTCATTCTTCCAATTGTAACCCACATGTGCCATACCATTGGTTTCCCTCATGCCCAAGATGTGCCATATGCCCCTTATCTAGCCTTGGTTAAGCTTGTAACTGGAGTTAAGTGCATTAACCAACATACAAGTGATTGGTCATCTTTAAACCATCTTTTGAACTTAATTTAATTTTTAAATCTTTCTCATCTTTTTGATATGGCCCTTATTACTTTTTGACTCGGTTTCGAATATGCTTCCAAGTGTAGAAGTGTCAAGTTGTATCAAGGATAAGTCCAGGATCGTATTCCACAAGGACAATGGGTTATCAAAGCGTATAAGAGATTGGTGAGTAACAAATGAATCAAGTATGAGAGATGAAAATAAAATGAAAACGCAATGCAAAAATAATCGAAGTTGAAATTAGAGTTTCTAAAAAAGGCAAATTAACAAACACTTGGGTTGGGTTTGAGACTCTCTTTATTTTGGATTCTAGATAATTTTCTCGATTAACAACCCAATCAAGGCATTGATAATCGGAAGATAAAAAGGTTAAGCTCAAGTTTGTTTTTTTTGCAATATTTTCCTAAGGGATTTTCTATTTTACTAGCCGAACACACATTAACAAACAAACGAGAGCAAGCCTTGATAATTTTCAAGCTTTTGTTGTGCCTTACGTCAACAACAAAACAAGAGTAAGAGCTGCAATCTATTTTCAATTTAAATCCAACTAGTAACTTAGTGAAATCAACATTCAACCATAAAATATTGCATTAAACTAGAACCTAAAATAAATTAAATCTCATTCCACAACCCAAGTTTCTAAAATTAGCTACACATGATAACTCTAACAACAAAAATTAAGCTAAGTTGAACTATGCTAAAATTTAAGAGAAAAATACCCAAAATAAAAATAAACACTAAGTTGAAAAGTAAAAACGCCCAATGAATTCGCAAGACCTATAAGCGGGAACGACTAAGAACTAAGAAGCAAAAATTGGGAAAACGAAAAAGAAAAAAAACTAAAAACAAGAGAGAGAGCTCCCAGGTCCCGTCGGAACAAAACTAAGAAGAAAGAAGTAAAAATAAAAAATCTGACCGACTAAAACTCCATCTTCCGAATGTAAACGTAAAACGTAAAGCAGAAAAAAAAAAGTAAAATCACACCAGCCGACCAAGGTAACCAAGGACTACCCTGCTGCTCTATCCAATGAAAATGAAACGAAGAAGAGAATCCAAAAACAGCTACTGCAAGGTCTAAGCGAAAAGTAAAAAAAAAAAAAGAAATTCCCCCAGCTAAACTACTCAACCCCCCCCCCCCCCCATCTTCACGAAGAGAAAGGAAAATAAAATAAACTCCCCGACTACTCCCCCTGAACCCCCCTGAAATGAAGCAGCAAGAAGGATAAATAAACTACCCACGTTCTGCTGTAGCCAAATGTTTCTACGTGAAAACAGGGTGTAAAACCTATCTGCTGCTGGTTTCCAAAAGCTGCTTCCTGTCGCTCTGCGTCTGCATGTGTGCATATTGGTCTGCATGTGTGCGTTGCATGTGTGCATGTGTTCCTGCATGTGTCCGAATGCTTTCTGCTGCTTGGTGTGATCCGAATGAGTGGTTGCTGTCATGCGTGAGTTGCTGTCACGTTTCCTGCATGTGTGAGTTGCCGAACGAAAAAGGAGGAATAATCTCTACTGCTCCAGTTGCTGTCTTCAACGTGAGTTTCTTTCTGCATGTGTATTGCATGTGTGAGTTGGTTGCTGTCCTGCATGTGTCCACTGCATGGTGTCCGAATGAGTGTTCTGCTGCTTTTATGGTGTGAGTTTCCTTGCATGGTCCGAATGTGTTATGCTGCTTGGTGTAGTAGCTACTGTGAGTATTAGTGCTGTCCGAGTGCTTTGCTGCTTTTAGCATGTGTGAGTTTCCAGCGTGTGTGAGTTTCTAGCGTGTGTGAGTTTCTAGCGTGTGTGAGCTGGTGTTCTCCTGCTGTAGCAGCTGCATGTGTGAATGGGTGTTTTTTTTGCTGCTGTGTCCAACGTGATGATGCATGTGTGCTCCTGCTGTTGGCTGTCCGAGTGAAGTGCAATTGATCTCTATTAGATGAGATTCTATAAAACCATAATTAACTTCTCAATTTTCTCATAGCAAATATGAGACTTTAATGTGCAAAAATATTGGCATCAATTAATTTGACATTCAATATTAGAATTTGATGCATAATTAAGTGTTCAATCCTTATTTGATAAAATAAATCACTTATTTAAACAACTTAATTATGCAATTCTAACCCTTTATCACTTTTGTTGTTGTTTCCCATCATTCTTAGAGTCAATTAGAGGATTAAACTTGATCCACCGCATTTCAATAAAAGGAAAGTCAATGCCAATCGCCACCTAGGTGCACCTCCTTGTGCATTGCAACTAATCGGACCCTAGCCTATGTCGTTTACACCATTTTCTTAAGGGAAATCTCATCAAATGCATCCCGCTTTAATCGTCCTAGCTCAGTTCTAGCATTGGACGAATTGACTCGAAGCAACCCATCTTTTCTTTCATTCTTCCAATTGTAGCCCAAGATATGCCATACGCTCCTTATGTAGCCTTGGTTAAGCTTGTAACTGGAGTTAAGGGCATTAATCAACTTACAAGTGATTAGTCATCTTTAAACCGTCTTTCGGACTTAATTTCATTGTTAATTCTCTCTCACCTTTTTGATTTGCACCTTATTGCTTTTGTTGTTGTTTCTCATCATTCTTAGAGTGAATTAGAAGATTTAGACTTGATGGACCACATTTCAATAGAAGGAAAGCCATTCCAACACCCAAGTCACTCCCAATCGCCCCCTAGGTCCACTCCTTGTGCATTGCATCTAATCGGCCACTAGCCTAAGCCTTTTAAACCATTTTCTTAAGGAAAATCTCATCAAAAGCATCCCACCTTAACCATCCTAAATCAGATCTTGCAACGGACGAATTGACTTGAAGAAACTCGTCTTTTCTTTTGTTCTTTCAACTATAGCCCATTGATTGCATACCATTGGTTTCCCTCAAGCCCGAAATTTTTATGAAGTATTTTTAACCTGTGTATATGATTATTTTTTGAGGATTTGTTGCATGATTAAAGGTTTTGATGAAATATTTTCTTAGATCTAGAAACTTAGAAACTGGAAGAGGAAAAATAGTTTCTGTTTTGAGAAAGTTTAAATCTTTGGTGGTTTAAACCTATTCCAATGGCTTTGATAATTTTATTGGATGATTGTAAGTCTCTTATATACATGTTAGAATGTTATTTTGAAGATATTTGATGTTAGTTCCAAAGATATGAAATATTATGTGACGCCCCCAAATCTCATGTACAGACACGGGGAAATCGAGACGTCGGGATGATGACAACACGGGTCACCACCCTATCGCCAAGTGCCAAGTGTGTGTACATGCAACAAGTGTGCAAAAGAAAACACGCAGCGGATAAATAAAGTCATATAACTAAGTACCATAATTTTTTCTATGTTTAATACAAACCCGTTCAAAACATACATAATAAAATATTACAAGCCACAAATAATGTTTCAATACCAAATACAAGGCATAAACTCCAAATCAATACTCTGGCGGAGCCGCCTCCTCGGGCTCAGCCTCCTCCTCCTCCTCCTCGACCTCTACATCAAAATCTACGGTATCAAAATGGTGCCGCAGGTAAGTAAAGATCCAAACGCCACAAGATAAAAATATATTAAACTCAAACAATATGCATGAAAGAATGCAAATGCACATATCCCATAAAACCACATTTTTCCATGCATGCCAAAATCCCATTTTGGCCCAAAACATATCCTTTAAACATAACCTTGCCATTATCCCTGATAATGGCCCAAAAACCAGACCATCAGAGTACTATAGGTGGGAATAGCAGGCGGGACTCTACCACCATCCCTACTCACTGCTGTCCCTACGCGTGCACCATAGGCGGGAATCACAAGCGGGATTCTACTACTGTCCCTGCTTACCACCATCCCTACGCCTCGTGCACCGTAGACGGGAACCACAGGCGGGATTCTCCACCGTCCCTGTTTACCACCATCCCTACACGTGCCTCTGACTCAAACCAGTCAATCCAATCGCTCACATATACCAAAAACATTTCTCGCTTGAAAGCCCAGTTTTCAAGTTCCAACACATGTACATACATGCAATGCACACCTCAAGATACAAAAGATCCAACCAATCACAAAATCAACAAAACCAAGCAACTCCGTCCTCAATCCATCCGACCCCCAAACTCCTCAAACTCAGTCCGGAATCAACCAACCAGCCAAATAATTTATTGTAAGAGAAAAAATATATTTAAATCTAAAATAGAGTTTGGAAAATACTTACAGCGCTATAAGGTATTTTTTGAAGGATCACGACGTTGCAAACGTCGGAGAAAAAGTAACGTAACAGTGTATTTTACACTGTGGCCATGGGTTGTAAATTACCCACTTTCGAATGGGGACAAACTAAGACTTGAAATTGATAGGGAATGGTCTAGAGATGTTTATGAAGCTAATGGAAGTGAGTTTTGGCCGTGGGTGGCGGTGGAAATTGCGGTGGAAGTGAAAAAATGGGCAGATTGGAGTTGAGCTCATGGGAGCTACTCCAGCAACGGATCAGGGCTAGAAATGGGTGGGTTAGGACGGCAAGAGGTAGGGGATGAAGTGGTGAAAAGATGGTGGCCGGAGGTGGAGCGACGGTGCCGGAAATGGCCAAAAGCCGTGCAGCTTAGATGGGCTCTACTTGGTTAACGGCGGCACGGGAGGGGCTGGTTTTTGGTGGGGTGGTGCGCCGGCCGGAGGGGAGTCAACAAGTGGGGGAGGTGACAGCCACGTCGTCGGCAAGCGGCGGCATTGGGCTAAGGAGCCGGACGGGGACGGCGTTAGTGATGAGAGAGAGAGAGCAGGTCGCGCGGGAGAGAGGAAAAGAAGAAGAAGAAAAGAAAGAAGGAAGAAAAGAAAGAAAAAAGAAAGAAAAAAAGGAAAAACGGAAAAAAAAGAGAAAAAGAAAAGAAAAGATGGATAAAGAAAATGAGGTCCAATCCTCACCTCTGGAGTCCAAAAACTGATCCGACGAAAACAAATTTAAAAACCAAAAAGCGACTAAAATAAATTAAACACCACATCAAACTAAAACCAATTAAAATACAATAAATTAAAATAAAAGAAGCAATATATTAATTAAATTAAAATACTCATTCAGTGAAAATACACGTAAAAAGGAGATGTCACATCCTCCCCCCTTTAAAAAGAAATTTCGTCCTCGAAATTTGTGAGGTCAAACATCAGCGCCAAAATAAGATACAGGATACAACTCCAAACATAATTGAGAGATACATATCATCAACAACTCCCAACAAATTCCAATAGTTATTATCTTCACACCATAAATTGCTAATATCAACGACGTCTCTGCTTTACCTTCCAAACTTTCATCCTATTCCAACTTTGGTAACCTAATAGCCACTTCCAAAGTTAACCATCAATAAACAAAATTTTCACGACCAAGAGATTAATCTCCCATTAAAACTTCGAATCATTACTAATTCCTCAAAATCAATACAAAATTTGAATTTCTAAGTATCTCCAAAAATCATACTTTCACGCGCACTTTGATAACTCGTCAAAATACATAAAGGTTATATCCTCATAAATTAACATCATCAAGTACAAGCTCAATCCACACCTAATCATAAGAAAACCTTTACCACATTTCCATAGAAAATAATATACCTCCAAAAACCACAAATCTCCACTCATTCCTCAGTTGGTCATTGCTGCCCTAATAAAAAATCAACATTCCGCAAAAATACATCCATTAATTGATGACAGAAATTGGTACTAATCAACCTCCAAGCCCCAAATTGAAAACACATAACATCATTCCAAAATACACCTGTCTCTTCTAAAGATAAGGAACATAACCAAAAGGCCCAAGTCTTTTCCGGCCAACCAACGAGAGCATAACCTCTATCCGATATCCCACACTTCAAGCTCATTACCTATATTTTGAATAACATCTAATCTTGCAATAAATAACTCACTATAAACTACCATTGACTTCACCTAGACATAATCGAAACGCTCTTGGTAACTCACCCACCTACTTGTACTCTCAAAAACCCTAGTTTTAGTACAACTAATTCCTTCAATAGCACTTCACAAGTAAATCTCAAGACAGGCCATACTGTTTAAATCTTCAATCCATAAAAAACTATTAAACAACACTCATGGATCCTAATGCTTTATTACTTCATACATATGATTATGCTACCCACCGTTGATGCATAAATTTCAACTTCCAAGAATTTTTTTTTTTAATACACCACATATGGTGACCTAACAATCTCTTTTCAAGTTAATTAACAATATCCCTAATTCTCCCAACTGGATACTTGATCTCCAAAGAAAAGTATAGCCTCACAAATTTAAATTCCTATGACTTCAAGTCACAATTAATTCTCAAGATAAACACAACAGTTGTTTCAAACCATCATCCCAATGGGTAACCCCATTTTAATGTTACAGCCTAATCAATCTCCAAAATAAATCATACTAGCACACCAATCCTGCGAAACTAAAAACTTCAATCTCATTAAAAAAATAAATCAGTCCTTAAAATCTGCAACCCTATAACCTTAAATTATGCAAAACTCCTTCCCCCAAAATCCATTAGGTCAATGAACTTATATCTAATAATAAAACAATCGACTCCCGAAACTTTCAAAATCTAAAATCTTAAATAATAACCAATCATTTCCTAAAATGTGCAAAACCTTAAAACTTTGCTGAAACTTCATAAAATCTATCTTTGAAATTTGTTGAACTTACAACCTACTCCGTTATAAACCATTTCATAAACTCCACGGAACCAAAGAACTCAATTATTCTACTTCCCTAAAAGATCACCCAGATCATGCCATTCTCTCCAAGCCTCGATAATATAAAAAAAAAAAAAAAAAAAAAAAACCACACAAAGCGTTCATCACGAAAGATTAGATTAGATCCATACCTGCCATGACTCCAACATTCTGAGTCTCCGTAACCTCGCCTCCAACGGTACCAAGAGTCACTGCGTACATTCGAGCCCGAGCTAATTGCCTCTGGTTAGTTCTACCACTACGACGAGCTCCACGGCTTTCTTGAACTCGACTAGGGCACTCACGAGCAAAATGCCCCATCTAACCGCATTCAAAACATTGGTTACTACCCAGACGACACTCACCTCCATGAGCTCTATTACATTTGCCACAAATTGGAACTCGGCCTCCCATACGCACACTAGGGGCTGCCAACAATCGGATTCCTGTCCTCTGCACAACTTTTGTGGTGATCCAAAACTGCTTCCTTCACCATCAATGTTCAGCCTCTTCTGACCTAGAGGGGAGCCCACATTCAAACTAACCTCACGCTCTGCTAGAGTGGCCAAATCAACTAATTCCTAAAAAGTGGCAATCTGGTGGTAGATTACCATTCTACGTATATCAGGATGCAGACCATCCTGGAAACGCTTGGCCTGCATCTCCTCCATGGTGATGAGGTGGGGAGCAAATCGCCCAAGCTCTATAAATCTTCGGGCTTACTGTTCCACGGTCATACTCCCTTGGACCAAGCTTGTGAACTCTCTTGCTTTTTGCCGCCTCACAGAAGTGGGAAAGAACCGATCATTAAATTATTTCTTAAAGCGCTGCCAGGACACAGCGGCAAAAGACCCCAATTCTGACTCCAACATTACTCTTTTTGTATCCATCCATTCCGAAGCAGTGCCTTGCAACAGATAACTGGCATAAAGTACTTGTTGCGCCCTAGTGCAACCACATACTTCAAACGTTCTTTCTAAATCTCTAACCCACTTTCCAACCCGAAGCGGATCCTCTTCTCTCATGAAGGGTGGAGTTCTATGCGCTAGAAAGCGCTCATAGGTGCATCTAGCTTGCACCACTCCACTAGGCCCTCCTTGTTGTGGCCTAAAATTCTGCTGCATGAACTCAGTCATTTGCCTTAGCGCTTGGGCTATGGCATCATCTCTCAGCGAATCGTCCCGAGGCTCTTGAGTAGATTTTCTTGGCCTAACCATTCTCCTGCCACAACACAACCTTTGACCCCCTTTAAGAAAAACAACTAAAACCAACAACATAAAACCAAAACCAAAACCGAAACCACATAACAAGAAAATAAAAAGAAACTAGCATGCAATAACATAACTAAATAAATACAAAGAAGTTAACTCAAATAAATTCAAATCGAATAAAACATATCAAATAGTAACTTTACTTAAAATAAATTTCAAATCACAACTTTAAAAACATTCTGGTACTACACCTATGGGACATGTGGTTTTACCCAGAGCCAAACCGCTCTGATACCACCTGTGACGCCCCCAAATCCCACATACGGACACAGGGAAATCGGGACGTCGGGGTGATGACAACACGAGTCACCACCCTATCGCCAAGTGCCAAGTGTGTGTACATGCAAAAGCATGCAAAAGAAAACACGAATCAGATAAATAAAGTCATATAACTAAGTACCAGAATTTTTTCTATGTTTAATACAAACCTGTTGAAAACATACATAATAAAGTATTACAAGTTACAAATATTGTTTCAATACCAAATACAAGGCATAAACTCCAAATCAATACTCTGACGGAGCCGCCTCCTCAGGCTCAGCCTCCTCCTCCTCCTCGACCTCTACATCAAAATCTACGGTACCAAAATGGTGTCGCAGGTAAGTAAAGATCCAAACGCCACAAGATAAAAATATATTAAACTCAAACAATATGCATGAAAGAATGCAAATGCACATATCCCATAAAATCACATTTTTTCGCGCACGCCAAAATCCCATTTTGGCCCAAATCATATCCTTTTAAACATAACCTTGCCATTATCCCCAATAATGGTGCAAAAACCAGACCATCAGAGCATTGTAGGCGGGAATCGCAGGCAGGACTCTACCACCATCCCAACATGTGCACCATAGGCGGGAATCACAGGCGGGATTCTACCACCGTCCCTGCTTACCACCATCCCTATGCCGCGTGCACCGAAGGCTGGAACCACAGGCGGGATTCTACCACCGTCCCTATTTACCACCCCCATCCCCACACGTGCCTCTGACTCAAACCAGTCAATCCAATCGTTCACATATACCAAAAACATTTCTCGCTTGGAAGCCTAGTTTTCAAGTTCCAACACATGTACATACATGCAATGCACACCTTAAGATACAAAACATCCAACCAATCACAAAATTAACAAAATCAAGCAACTCCGTCCTCAATCCAACCGGCCTCCGAACTCCTCGGACTCAGTCCGGAATCAACCAATCAGTCAAATAATTTATTGTAAGAGAAAAAATATATTTAAATCTAAAATAGAGTTTGAAAAATACTTACAGCGCTATAAGGTATTTTTTGAAGGATCACAACATTGCAAACGGTGGAGAAAAAACAACGGAACAATGTATTTTACACTGTGGTCGTGGGTTGTAAATTACCCACTTTCGAACGGGGAAAAACCAAGACTTGAAATTGATAGGGAATGGTCTAGAGATGTTTATGAAGCTAATGGAAGTGAGTTTTGGCCGTTGGTGGCGGTGGAAATGGCGGTGGAAGTGAAAAAAGGGGCAGATCGGAGTTGAGCTCGTGGGAGCTGCTCCGGCAGTGGATTGGTGCTGGAAATGGGTGGGTTAGGACGACAAGAGGTAGGGGTGAAGTGGTGAAAATATGGTGGCCGGAGGTGGAGCGACGGCGCTGAAAATGGCCAAAAGTCGTACAGCTTAGATGGGCTCTATGTGACGCCCTCAAATCCCCACGCCCAAACACGGGGAAATTGAGACGTCCGGATGGTGACAACCGATACGGGTACTGCTCCCTCATGTCCGCTGCTCGCTCCCAAGAGAAGTCTTGAGCTAATGGATCTCCCCAAGCCACTTTAACTAAAGGTATCGTCTTGGACCTCAACTGTTGCTCCTTCCAATCCAAAATCTGCGACGGAACAACTTCGTAAGTGAGATCCGGTTGCAACTGAATACCTGTTGGGTCGACGAAACGTGGCTCTTGCTGCCCAAAGCTCTTCTTCAGGGATGATACGTGGAAGACATCATGAACATCCCCAAAATAATCTGGCAAAGCAACACTGTAGGCGACGGACCCTACTCTCTCCAGAATCTGAAAAGGGCCGACGTACCTCGGATCTAGTTTCCTCTTCTTACCAAAACGCTTAACACCTCTCATGGGAGAGACTTTAAGATAAACCCAATCACCAACTTCAAATGACAATTCTCTCCTCCTGGTATCAGCGTAGCTTTTCTGGCGACTCTGAGCTGCCGCCATTTTATCTCTAATGATCCGGACTTGGCTTTGCATTTCCTGAATTATTTCGGGTCCAATTACCCTACTCTCCCCAACTTCATCCCAACACAAGGGCGACCTACACTTTCTTCCATAAAGAGCTTCATAGGGAGCCATCTGAATGGTCGCATGGTAGCTGTTATTGTAGGCAAACTCAATGAGCGGCAAATGATTTTCCCAACTCCCTTGGAATTCCAGGGCACATGCTCGCAACATGTCTTCCAGGGTCTGTATAGTGCGCTCTGACTGGCCGTCTGTCTGCGGGTGATAAGCAGTGCTGAACTTCAACTTGGTACCCAAAGCTGCCTGCAAACTCTTCCAGAACTGCGATGTGAACCTCGGGTCCCGATCTGACACTATACTCTTTGGTATGCCGTGTAGCCTCACTATCTCCTTGACATACAAACGGGTCAACTTACCCAAAGAGTCGGTGTTGTTAACAGGCAGAAAATGAGCACTCTTCGTTAACCGATCCACAATCACCCAAACAGAATTCTTCCCGCTAGGTGTTCTTGGCAAACCCACTACGAAGTCCATCGTGATATCATCCCATTTCCACTCAGGAATAGGGAGGGGTTGGAGCATACCTGCAGGTCTCTGATGCTCGGCCTTTACCTGACGACACGTGTGGCATTTCTCCACATATAAGGCAACGTCCTTCTTCATTCCATCCCACCAGTAAGTTTTCTTCAAGTCTCGATACATCTTTGTACTGCCGGGATGAACTGAATACGGGGCCGCATGAGCTTCCGCCATGATCCGTTCCTTGAAATCTGAGTCCTTTGGGATCACTCTGCGATCTCGGAACCGAAGTATCCCATCGCTATCCATGCTATAGTGCAACGGCCCTCGAGATTTTCGGACTCTTTTCCTGATGTTCAGCAGCTTCGGATCCTTTCTTTGGAGAGCTTTCAATTCTTCAAAATCTGTTACTCGAACGTCAAGAACTGAAGACAGAATCTCTACTTGCTGCGAACTCTCTATAAGGAGCCTTCTCATCCCATAAAGTAACGAATCCATTTCCGACGGTTCAGCTTCATCTTCCAAATGAGACTTCCGGCTCAAAGCATCAGCAACTATATTAGCCTTCCCCGGGTGGTATTTGATCTCACACTGATAGTCACTGATTAGCTCCAGCCAACGCCTTTGCCTCATATTCAGATTTTTCTGGGAAAACAAATGCTTCAAGCTCTTATGATCAGTAAATACCTCACAAGCTTCCCCATACAAGAAATGCCGCCAGATCTTGAGTGCAAAAACAATCGCAGCCAATTCTAGATCGTGCGTCGGGTAATTCTTCTCATGGTCCTTTAGCTGACGAGATGCATAGGCTACAACCCGTCCTTCCTGCATAAGGACACAACCCAAACCAAACTTGGACGCATCACTGAAGACTACGAATGGCTTATGCGATTCTGGGAGTGCTAACACAGGTGCCGTTGTCAGCCTGTTCTTCAATTCCTGGAAGCTTCTCTCACACTTCTCCGACCACACAAATTCTGTATTCTTCCGAGTCAAAGCTGTGAGAGGTCCGGATAGGCGAGCAAAACCTTCAACAAATCTTCGGTAGTATCCGGCAAGCCCCAAAAAACTCCGGATCTCGCGCACTGTAGTCGGGCGTGGCCATGACAAAATGGCTTCTACCTTACTGGGATCAACTGCCACTCCGCCCTGGGAAATTACATGCCCAAGAAATTTAACTTCTTCCAACCAGAACTCACACTTGCTGAGCTTGGCGTACAACTGGTGCTCTCTCAATTTCTCAAGTACCAGACTAAGATGATACACATGTTCTTCAACATCTCGGGAATAAATCAGTATATCATCGATAAATACTACCACAAAGGAATCCAGGTAAGGTTGAAACACCCTATTCATCAAATCCATGAACGCTGCAGGGGCATTAGCTAACCCAAACGGCATCACCTTAAATTCATAGTGTCCATACCTCGACCTGAAGGCAGTTTTCGGCACATCCTGCTCTCTGATTCTCAGCTGGTAGTATCCCGACCTCAGATCAATTTTAGAGAACACCGCTGCTCCTTGAAGTTGGTCAAATAAATCATCTATCCGCGGGAGAGGATATTTATTTTTGATGGTCACTTTGTTCAACTCCCGATAGTCAATGCACATACGAAGGGTTCCATCTTTCTTTTTAACAAATAAAACTGGAGCACCCCACGGCGACGTACTAGGCTGAATAAATCCCTTCTCTACCAGTTCTTGCAACTGAGTCTTCAACTCTTTCAATTCAGCCGGTGCCATGCGATAAGGAGCTTTATGCACAGGAGCCGCTCCAGGTTCCAAATCTATGACAAACTCCATCTCTCGAACAGGGGGTAGTCCGGGCAAGTCATCCACAAATACATCGGGGAACTCTTCCACAACTGGAATGTCTGCCAAGGACTTCTTCTCAGACGGCGTGGACACCATCTGAACCAAGAATGCATCCGCTCCCCATGCAATCTCTCTTCTTGCCTGTATCGCCGATATAATCATCGGCTTTTCTTTTAATCTACTCCCCGCAAATTCCAAACAATCACCATCCGGAAGCTGAAAGCTAATTGTCCGACTTCTGCAATTAATAGTCGCAGAATATCGGTATTGCCAATCCATCCCGAGGATGATATCAAAACCCAATAGCTTGAATACCACCAGATCAGCATCCAAAAACCTTCCCTCAAAATTTAACGGGCATCCCAAAGCAACCTTGGAACACCACACCATCTCGCCATCGGGTAGCGCCACTACCATAGCCTTCGGCAACGGTTCCGTGACCAAGTTACACACCCGAGCAAACGTGGAAGACACAAACGATCGTGAAGCACCAGAATCAAACAAAGTACAAGCATAAAACTCATACAAACGAACTCTTCCTGAACCAAACACACAACCCATGAAATCCAAAAAACACAACGAAGAAACCAAAAGCACCAAAAGCTAAATCCAACTTAAAAAAATTAAATTAATCCATACCTGTGATTACTCTAGCATCATGGGTCGCTGGTGCCTCATCATCCACCTCTCCGGGTGTGACTGCATAAACTCGGGCTTGCACTGCTTGTCTCGGGTTGGTTCTTCCACCGTGTCTACCTCCACGGCTTCCTTGAACTCTGACGGGGCAATCCCGAGCAATATGTCCCATTTGGCCGCACCGATAACACTGGGGTCCGCTACTCGTGCGACACTCGCCCTCATGAGCTCTATTACAGGCTCCACAAACAGGCATACGTCCTCCCATGCGAACACTTGAGGTGGATGCTTGAGATCGAGTTCCGGTCCGCTGAACAAACTTCTGAGGCGAACCCGAGCTGCTTCCTTCACCAGAAAAACTCCGCCTCTTTTGCCCTGGAGGGGAGCCCATACACAGATTATTTTCCCGCTCTACAAGGGTGGCCACATCCACTAACTCCTGAAAAGTGGATATCCGAAGGCTGACCACCATACGGCGTATATCAGGGCGTAGCCCTTCCTGAAAACGATCTGCTCGCATCTCCTCAGTGGCAACAAGATGAGGAGCAAATCGCTCAAGTTCTATAAACCTCCGGGCGTATTGTTCCACTGTTGCGCCCCCTTGGACCAGATTGGAGAACTCTCTTGCCTTTTGCTTCCTTACTGATGCAGGAAAGAAGCGGTCATTGAATTCCTTCTTAAAACGCTGCCAGGTCACCGCAGCGAAAGATCCCAGTTCAGATTCCAACATCACCCTCCTGGTATCCCACCAATCAGAAGCGATACCTTGCAAGAGATAGCTGGCGTAGAGTACTTGCTGTGCCTCAGTGCACCCACACACCTCAAAAGTCTTCTCCAGATCTTTGATCCATTTTCCAGCCTGAAGTGGATCCTCATTCCCAGAGAAGTGTGGAGTCCTATGCGCCAAGAAGCGCTCATAGGTGCATCCGGCTTGCACCATGCTACTGGACCCTCCTTGATACATCCAAGGCCCTCCCTGATATGGCCAGGGACCTCCTGGTTGTGGCCAATACCCTCCTTGTTGTGGACAAGGCTCTCCTGACGGTGGGTAGGGCCCTCCTGATGGTGGACAAGGCCCTCCTAATGGTGGCCAAGGACCCCCTTGTGGTGGCCAAGGTCCTTGTGGTGGCCAAAGCCCTGCCTGTTGAGACCTCGCACTCTGTTGCATAAACTCCGTCATCTGCCGAATTGCTTCGGCTATGGAGTCATCCCTGGAGGTATTATCCTGTGGTTCCTGAGTATTTTTCTTTGGTCTCCCTGGTCTCCCATATTCCTGTCACAACGCTACTCTTGACCCTCCTTTAAGAAAACAAATAAAACCATCATAAAACCAACAAAACAAAAACAGCACTACGCAGCAAGAAATAAAAGAAACCAGCATGCCAAAACATGACTAAATAAACAAAAACAAACAAACAAGCTCACACAAATAAAACAAATAACATAACAATACTTAGCATAATTTTTTTTTTTTTTTAAAACACAACTTTAAAAACATTCTGGTACTACCGACGGGACATGTGGTTTTACCCAGAGCCAAACCGCTCTGATACCACCTGTGACGCCCCCAAATCCCCACGCCCAAACACGGGGAAATTGAGACGTCCGGATGGTGACAACCCGGGTCACCATCCCCTCGACGGGTGCCGGGTGTGTGCAAGGCATCAGATGTGTACAGATAAACACGCAGCGGATAAAGAAGGTCATAACTAAGTACCAGAATTTCTTAACGTAATACAAGCTGTTTAAAACATACATAGATAAAATATTACAAAACACAAATGCAGTTTTAAACAAATATAAAAGATAGCATCAGCAACCCGGCGGAGCCGCATCCTCGGGCTCAACCTCTTCCTCCTCATCCTCAACTCCTGCACCAAAAGCTACGGAACCACAAATGGTTCCGCAGGTAAGTAAAACCCCAAACACTACCAGATAAAAACACATATAACTCAAACAAGATGCATGAAACATGCCCAATGCACAAAGCCCAAAAACACCAGTTTTCCACACACGCCAAAAACCCATTTGGCCCAAAAACATATCCTTTCCGAAAAACACGCCAAAAGCCACATTTGGCCGCCAAAAGTCCATTTGGCCCAATATCTCGCCGGAAGTCCATCCGGCCCAATATCTCGCCAGAAGTCCATCTGGCCCACGCCAAAAGTCCCATTTGGCCTCATAATCCATTATCCAATTTTAACCGTATACGCCATGACCTCCCCTAGGGGTCATCCGCACACCCTGGCTCCAGTGTCACACCGCAGAGTACCACCACGCATGTGACACCTAACGAGCGATGCCCAGTTCCGCGCCTCCCGTGCGTGCGTAGCCAAGCATCCTCTAGCCCTCGCCAGCGAAGGGCCACGGAGTCGGTGAGTAGGGCGATGCCCGGTTCCATGCCCGGCACGTTCGTAGCCAAGCATCCCCTAGCCCCGCTCCCGTCATCTCTCTCGACGACTCAGGGGACATCACTCAGTTTATTCCGCTCCCGGTGACCAGAGGAGCTCCACCGAGATAATAACCCATCCCAGCTTGGGCTCGTGATA
The DNA here is from genome assembly GCF_018687715.1 of Carya illinoinensis. NCBI lineage: Eukaryota > Viridiplantae > Streptophyta > Magnoliopsida > Fagales > Juglandaceae > Carya > Carya illinoinensis. Next base: position 15,456,708 of record NC_056767.1, on the reverse strand, counting down.
CACACGCACCCGTAAAACCACTCACGCCAATACACAGGCTTTTCACACAAAACCCACAAACACACGTGCATGCACCATGTAATGCCATAACAATGCATAATAAAATAATCCAATAATATAAAACAAATAAACAGGCAACTCCGTCCTCCATCCATCCGACCCCCGAAACTCCTCGGACTCAGTCCGGAATCAACAACCAACAACAGTAAATAATTGAATGAGCAATATATATTAAAATCTGAAAATAGGGTTTGGAAAATACTTACAGCGCTATATGGCAATTTTAGAAAACAAGCGGCGTTGCAAACGGCGGAAAAACATCAACGTCACAGTGAAAATTCACTGTGGCCGTGGGTCTGAAAAACCCACTTTTGAACGGGGACAAACTAGGACACGGGATTGATAGGGAATGGTCTAGAGGTGGTTGTGAAGCTATTGGAAGTGACGGACGGCCGTGGGTGGCGGCGGAATGGCCGAAAATGGCCGAAAATGGCAAATCGGAAAACAAGCTCGTGGGAGCTGCTCCGGTGGTCGTTGGAGGCTGGAAATGGGTGGGTTAGGACGGCAAGGGACGGGTGATGAAGTGGTGAAGAAATGGTGGCCGGAGGTGGAGCGACGGCGGCGGATCGGAGTGAAATCCGTGCGCCCTTTGGAAGCTTTTTCCGGCCAAATGGCCGGCCGGTTGGGGGTGGGTTTTGGAGGGGTGGTGCACCGGAGGGAGAGGAAGAGAATGGGACCGGTGGGGGTCCGGTTGGTGGCCGGACGGCGGCGGTAAGGTAGAGAGAAGGTGGCGCCGGCGTGAGGGAGAGGGAGGAGAGAGAGAGAGCTCGGGGGGGTCCGAATCGGGGAGAGAGGAGAGAGAAAAAGAAAAAGAAGAAAAAGAAAAGAAGGAAAAAGGAAAAAGAAGGGAAAAAGAAAAAGGGAAAAAGAGAAAAAAGGGAAAAAGATGTGAAAAGAGATGAGGTCCAATCCTCACTCCGGGAAAACGAAACAAACCGCCAAAAAGATTAAAACCACTAAACAGCTTAAAGAAATAAAACACAACCTCAAATAAATTAAATTAAATTAAAACCCAATTTTAAAAACGCAAATACATTAAAATAAAATAACTAGTATATTAATTAAATAAAAACAAATACTTCAGCGAAAATACACTTAAAAGCGGGTCATCACACTCTAGGTGGTTAACGGCGGCATGGGAGGGACTGGTTTTTGGTGGGGTGGTGCATCGGCCGGAGGGGAGTCGACCGGTGGGGGCGGTCATGGCCACGTCGCCGACGAGTGGCAGCGCTAGGCTGAGGAGCCGGACAGCATTAGTGATGAAAGAGAGCAAGTCGCGCGCGGGAGAGAGGAAAAGAAGAAGAAGAAAAGAAAGAAAGAAGAAAAGAAAGAAAAAAGAAAAGAAAAAAGGAAAAAGGGAAAAAAAATAAAAAGAGAAAAGAAAAGATGGAGAAAGAAAATGAGGTCCAATCCTCACCTTAGAGGCCAAAAACTGATCCGACGAAAACAAATTTAAAAACCAAAAAACGACTAAATAAATTAAACACCACATCAAACTAAAATAAAACCAATTAAAATACAATAAATTAAAATAAAAGAACCAATATATTAATTAAATTAAAATACTCTTTCAGTGAAAATACACGTAAAAAGGGGATGTCACATATTATGCAAAGAGATATTTAGATAGGCCAAAGTGTGGATGTTCTTGGCTCAATTTATGTTTTGGTTAATGTTTAACCTTGTGATATTGAATTAGAATCTTATATATGTTTTAGGACATCTTTTTAAATCATGTGATGATTTGGTTTGAAGATCACATCTTTATAAGTCATAGATCAAAAGGTTAATCAAAACAAGTTAGAAATAAAAAATCAATAGAAATACCATATGGGAATTTGGGCCCTATGGAATTTTAGTAGTTGTGATTAGTTTTAAATTTTTCTAAATTGATATTTGAGTTTAGGAATTTACATGAGGCATGTAAATTTTGGTGATTTTTGGAATTAGCATGCAAAACCCTTAAGTTAGGGGTAAAATGGTCATTTTCTCACATGTAGAGGGTAAAATGAAAATCTTACTCTTAAGTTAGCATTTTTCCATAATTCAAATTACTAGTGATTTAGTTCTAACTTTTAGAATCACTAATTACAGTTCCTCATGATCGTGCTCGAGTTTTCATAAAAAACGAGGAGATCAAGGTAAGTTAACTTTTAACTTACTAGCTATCAAGGTATGCTAAGTAAAGGAACTATAGTGTATGTATGTGTGTTATCATATATGTCATGCCATGCCAAGTTATCACATATTTGTCTGTTACATAGAATTTGTTCTGTCATGAGTTTTCATCTGTTACACAAGATATTCTGTCACTTATTACTATATATTGCAAGTACATCATGTTAAATATGACATCTATTATATGTATGTCATGTCATGTTCACTGTTACAAAGCATGTCATGTTAAGTGTGTTTTTCGTTACATGTGATACCATGTTATGAAATATTGTGTGTTACATGTTTATGTCATGTTACGAAATGTTCTATATCAAGTTAGTCATGTCTTTCAAGTTATGTTCAAGTCACATTATGTTACATCAGGGCTTATGTCCTTTCGTATTCTAGTCACGTCTCGTCTTGAGTACAGTGTTTGTATTTCGAGAACAGTCAAGTCAAGTTATTCATGTCAATAACTACCCTAAGTGCTAGGATGGGGTAATATCCTAGTGAAACTCTTTTGTTCACACTGGAGTGTTTAAATAGGTGTGAAATCCCCTGAGTTGATGAAATACTGTCAACGGGTAGCGGGCAGGGACCTAACTAGTTGGTCACTGGGGCACATCGGGAACTAATACCGATGGAGCCACATTCAGTTTCATGGACCTAACTAGTTGTATATGCTAAGTGCACTCAAGTAGAGTGGAAGATGTTATGGGAGGACCTGGAAGCCTCTGGGTGTGGTAATCTTCTTTGGCTCATATGCGGAGATTTCAACATTATCAAAAATGACTCGAAAAGAAGAGGCGGTCATCCTTGTCCTTTTGTAGCTATGGAAGATTTTAACATGTGCATTCATAACAACGGTTGATTGGACATGATCTCTAAAGGCCCGAGCATGACTTGGTGTAATGGTCACGGCAGTTTGGCGCACAGTTGGGCAAGGTTAGATAGATGTTTCATTGATTCTAATTTCTTAATCATTTTCCTAATGTGTTTTTTCAGGTCTTGGCTCGTACTACTTCCGATCACTCTCCACTGGCAATTCAAATGGGTGAGGATCCTTTTAGGTATGGTCCTAGTCCTTTTCGGTTCAGTTTATGTGGACTGATCATAGTGATTTTCTTCACCTTGTGGAGAGCGTGTGGAGATCAGAGGGGTATGGTCATGGCCTTGTGAATCTTTCTATTAAATTGAAAAGGGTCAAGGTTGCTTTAAGGGAATAGAATAGGAGTGTGTTTGGTAGGACTGAGGTCATCATTAATCAATTAAAGCACTGTATTGAGAGTTTGGAAGTTCAGCTTCAAACTTTTTTTAATCAAGAGGATGAAAATGCTCTTTTGAGAACTAAAATGGATCTGTCTACTTGGCTTGATAGAGAAGATACTTTTCTTACTCATTTGGCTAAAAAAAGTTGGTTGAAAGATGGGGATCAAAATTCTAAATTTTACCATGCTTATCTCAATGCTAAAAATCATACGAAGATTAAGGAGATGCGTTTGGTTGATGGTACTTGTTTAAATTCCCCTTCTGACATTCATAAAGCTGTTGTTGATTATTTTAATAATTTCTTGGGGATTGGGGCTCTTTGCGATCTGCCCAATCTTAGTGAGTTATTTGATCTTGTGATTACTATTGATGAGAACAGGGTTCTTGTAGAGCTCCTTCCCTCAAGGAAATTAAGGACACTCTCTTCAATATTCCTATTGACAGTAGTCCGGGTCCAGATAATTTTGGCTCGGGTTTCTATAGAGTTTGCTGGGACTTGGTTAAAGATGATTTGTTGGGTGCTATCTCTAATTTTTTTCACTGTAAGTCTCTTACCAGATTCTATACTGCGCCTTTCATTGTTTTAATTCCTAAGGTGGATAAACCCTCTGGTTTCGATAAATTCCAGCCTATTAGTCTTTGCTCCGTGATCTATAAGATTTGTGCTAAAATTATTGTGAGCGTCTTATGGATTTACTTAATAAGGTTATCTCTCAGGAGCAAGGGGCGTTCATCCCTGGGCGTAGTATTTTTGAGAACAGTAGTCTTACCCAAGAGATGGCTCATTTGATTCATAGAAATACAAATGGAGGGAATGTTTTGGTTAAACTTGATATGTCCAAGGCTTATGACCGTGTTGATTGGAATTTTCTTTTACATGTCTTGGATGCCTTTGGTTTCTCTTCTGAGTTTTGTACGATGATTAAGGCTTGTATTACCACTCCTTGGTATTCTGTTATGATGAATGGCACCTCCTTGGGTTTCTTTAAAGGGGAGCGTGGTTTGAGACAAGGTGACCTGCTCTCTCCCTATTTATTTATCATTATGCAAGAGGTGCTTTCTCGCCTTCTTAAGGTTTCTTTTGGGAATGGTAAAATTGGTCAGTTTATTCAGGCTCGTGGTACCCCCCTTATTTCTCATCTTATGTATGCGGATGACATTGTCAGTTTTAGTAATGGTGGTAAGAATTCCATGAGTTTGATGGAGGTTCTGCATATTTATGAAACTTGGTCGGGGCAAGTTCTTAGTAGAGAAAAAGTAATATTTTTTTCTAAAAGAATTTCTCTTACTAGAAAATCTTCTATTCTTTGTATCACTAGTTTTTCTGAAAGTTCTTTTCCTTTCAAATATTTGGGGGTTCCAGTTGTGGATGGTAAGCTGAAAGTTAGTATTTTGGTGATTTTCTTGGAAAGATAAAAAGGAAGATTGCGGGTTGGAAGATGAAAATGCTTTTTGTTGGTAGTCATACTATTTTGCTTCGACATGTTTTATCGAGTATGGCTACCCATCTTTTATCTATTTTACATGTTCCTAAAACTGTGCTTACTGTTTTGAATAGACTCCTGAGTTCTTTCTTTTGGGGTGACTCCAATGGCAAAGGTAAGAGAAAATGGATTGCTTGGCATAATATTTGTAGGCCTATTGAGGAAAGCGGCTTGGGTATCTGGGATTTTGGTGACATTCAAAAGGCGTTACATATGAAACTATCTCTTTTGCGGGACAGTCCTTATAGGCTGATTTCTTTAGGGGCAAGTATGTTAGGGGTAATCATCTATCTCTTTTGGAGCCTAATAAGGGTACCCAGTTTTGGAAATCTATTATTAGAAGTATTCCTGATGTTTTAAACAATTCTAAATGGCTTGTTCGAAACGGTAATATTTCTTTCTGGCATGATAATAGGGTTGAAGGTGGCCCTCTCAACAATCTTTATCCAGTTATTGAGCAGCCTTCGCTAAAAATTAAAGATTGTCGCCTTGACAATGGTTGGGATGTTCCTCTCATGGAGCGGCTTGTGGGTACCCAAAAAGCTTCTGATTTGTGTAATTGTTTGGCTAGGAGGAAGGAGGGTCAGGATGTCTTAATTTGGTTAAATGAAAAGGCTGATAATTTTACTACAAAAAGTGCTTGGGATTGTATCTGAGTTAGGGCGTCTCCTTTAGATTGGGCTGATTGGATTTGGCATAAAAATCTACCAAAGAAAATTTCTATGATGATGTGGAAGGCCCATCACAATTGTTTGAGTGTTGATGCGAAGATTAAGAATGTCGGCGTTCCTCTATTGTCGAAATGTCATTGTTGTTCTAGGGGTCGAGTTGAGGATTTGAATCATGTTCTTTGTACTGGTGAGGTTGCTCATCAGATTTGGCGTATGGCCGCGATTCAGTTAGGTGTGCACATGGGTGTTTTTCAGACCTGGCATGAACAAATTAATTTTTGGTTCCATCGTGCGAATAAGTCTTCTCAAGTTAGAATCATTTTTGGTCTTCTCCCTTCCATTGTTTCTTGGAAACTTTAGGATTGGCGTTGCAAAGCCCGGTATGATGGTAAAGTTTCTAATGTTGAGGCGGTTTGGCATGTTATTAAATTTTGACTTCGCAGGATTATGCATTTGATTATGAGAGTTTCTAAAATTTTGCCGCATGATGTTGCTATATTAAACAAACTTGAGATCCCGATCTTAGCCCCTAAACCTAAGCAGGTGCGTGTGGTGAGATGGTCTCGGCCTCATTATGGTTGGGTTAAGCTTAATACGGATGGTAGTAGCTTAGGTAATCCTGGTCCGACTGGTGCTGGGGGTGTTATTCGTGATCATTGTGGCAAGCTTTGTATGGCTTATTCTGTTTCTTTAGGTCAAGGTTCTAATAACTTTGCTGAGCTGCATGGGGTGTTGGAAGGCATTCATAGGTGCTATCATCTTGGGTATTTACGTGTTCAGATTGAGATGGATTCTCAATTGCTTGTCAATTGGATTACTAACGGGAATTGTAATATTTGGTATTTAAAGGATTTTTGGGAGGAATTACAAGAGTATCTTAGGGGCATGGATTTTTGCATTCACCATATCTTTCAGTAAGGGAATGCTGTGGCGGATTTTCTTGCTAAGAGGGGAGCTGGGGGTTTAAACAGAAATTGGGTTGAAGATAGAGATATGCCTGATCAACTCAGAGGGCTTCTTCAGATGCACAGACTGGGGCTTCCCTATCTTCACATCTCATAGGTTTGGCCTCAGTAAGTTTGGTTTCTTTATATTTTATTATTTGAATAACTACTTTTGTTTGTGTGCTCTTTCTTGCAGGTGTTGTTGTGTTTGTTTTTTAGGTTCAGTTTTGTTTTGGTATTGTACCTAGAACAATGGTGTTTTTTCGGGTATTGTTGGTTGGTTTTTAGTTTTTTTAACACCTGAGTTTTTGTTTTTTCTTTTCTTATTACTTGTATCACCCAGGTGTTTTTGGTTGTAACCACGGTTTTCCTCTGCCATAAGTGAGGGCTATCAATAAAATTGGGGTACCGTCCTCTTCTTAAAAAAAAAATATGAACAAACTACAAAGCAGAAATAATTATAAAGTGTACGGGTAAGAGAGAAGTAGACTCTATATGTTAACGAGGTTTGCCCCCACTACCAACTTCCTCACCTCAAGCTACATCTTGAGAATTCCCAAATTTACTATTCAACCTTCTTTAGATGGAGATAGAAATCTATTACACCTTTGCGCAACACCGCTACAAAGAATCCATGTTGAACACTATCTACACTTGCAATCACCTTGTACGTGGCAATTCAACTATTCCTTGTGTAAAACACCTTCTACACTCACAAGGGTTATACACACCCTTTTACTAATATAAGAGCTGATCGTGGGTAGGTTATCAGAGAATACTCCTCAATGAGTGAAATAAAAATAATACAGCGTAAACTATATCCATCCCAAAATGAACAAAGTTTAAGGCTCAATTTTTAGAGAAGTGAGATTGAAAGTTTTGAATGAATGTTATAAAACTTGCAATGATGTGTGTATGCTCTTGTTGTTGTAAATTTGAAGATCTCAATTGAGCTATATATAGGCATATGAGACCTCATATTCAAATTTAAAAAGATTCACATGTCAAAGACAACATCATTCACTTTTTAAAAAATTTAAGTAAAAGTTACTCCATTTTGCAATTGTCAAAAACAACATCATTTGTTTTTCAAAATATTTAAATAAAAGTTTCTCCTTTTTGCAATTGTAAAAATGAACATCATTCACTTTTAAAAATATTCAAATCTAATTTTTTTACTTTTCGCATATGACAAAAGGAACCTTATTTACTTTTCAAAATTTTCAAACAAAATCATCTACCTTTTGTATATGTCAAAAAGTGCATCAATCACTTTTAAAAATATTCAAACAAAACATGCATATGTGAAATATGACACTCAATCATCTTTCAAATTTTTAAAATTTAAACTTTTAATCATGCCATGAACATGTAAAGGATGACAATTAATCATCTTTCAAAAATTCAAATTTAATTTTCAAAAATATCATGCACATGTGAAAAATGTAATTTAATGCTTTATAAGAAAATATGAATTTTGAGCCTTAATCCTAATTTCAAATTTTTCAAGAGGTGTACAAAATTACTCTATGAGCTTTAATGTGAGATTTTACCCTTTCTTGCTCATGCTTGGTTCGTTGATATGCTTGACTCCATTGTGTAGATAGCTTGAGTTTGAAACTTCTTTATGCTTGAATTGCTTTGTTATCATCAAAATTTATATGTAGATATATAATTACATTAAACTTGAGACCTTAGGTTCAACAATCTCCCTTTTTTTTATGATGACAAATACGTAGTAGAAATCTTAAGCCTGTAGTAATACTTAACCTCCCCTGAGAATATGCGTTAGTTTTTCAAGCAATAGATAAACATAATTCCAAGATTATATATCCATTGATGGTGCGTCTTGGATTTGGAATAAATGGTTGCCTAGTAAGATATCTATTTGTATGTGGAAAGCTTATTTTAATTATCTAAGTGTGGATGATCAAATCTGCAAGTTTGGTATTCCGATCTTCTCTTGTTGTAATTGTTGTGAGAACTACCAATGTGAAGATCTTAATCATGTCCTAGGTAGTGGAGAATTTGCAAATGCCCTTTGGAGGAAAGTGTTTGCCGAGATGTTCCATTTGTGGCTTTTCAAAGTTGGAGGGAATGTATTTCAGCTTGGTTTTGATGTGCTATACGTCAGTCCCAAGTAGGGATCCTTATCGGCTTACTTCCATCCATTATTGTGTGGAGATTGTGGCAACCTAGATGTAAGGCCTGGATGGAAAATAGGAGGGAGTTTGTGAATGAAGTTTGGCACTCGATTAAATTTTGGGTGCATGTGGTGATGGACAATATTTCCAAAGTTTCTAAGCTAAGTATCGGGGATTCTAGGCTTCCTGCATGGCTTGAAATTCCCCTTGTCCTTCCTAAACATAAAGTGAAAGAGCGGTTTGGTGCTTCAAACCGGCCCACAACCATATCAAATTGAATGTGGATTAGAGTAGTCTTGGAAATCCGGGGAGCGGAGGTGGTGGTGGAGTGCTTCGTGTCAGGGATGATAAACTTATTTTTGCTTTCTCTAAACCTCTTGGGCCATGTACCAATATTGAGGCTGAACTTTGTACCTTGCTTGAAGGGCTGCATCTTTGTAGAATTGCCAGTTAGAGGGAGGTTGATATTGACTGTGACTCTCAGGTGGTTGTTTCCTGGGTTATTTCCAAAACTTGCTCCCTTTGGTATTTGTGGGATTTTTGGGACCAAATTATTGATCATCTTGAGGTGATGGATGTTGAGTGTAACCATTTCTTCAGGAAAGGGAACTCTATGGCAGACTCCTTAGCAAAGGAGGGCGCACAAGGTGTGGATATGTTTTACTTAGATATTCAGAGTCTTCCTCATGATATTAGAGGTCTTGCTAGACTTGACAAATTGGGTTTAGCCTACATTTGTATTTAGTTTCATTGCTGTGGCTCGTTCGCGTATGCCAGGTTTGGTTTATTGTTTCTTTTGTTAGGCATATTTAGAGGTTTTTCTAGGTAGGTTTAGAGGTTGTTTCTCTAGGCTTGTTTAGTGGTTCTTATGTTTGTTTAGAGTTGTTTTTGCTTTGGTTTTTGGGTGGTTTGTGTTTGGGAGTGTTTTCTTTCTTTTCTTTAAGTAATCTCCCATATGTTTTTCTTGTTCCACGGTATCCCTCTACTACTAATGAGGGCTTTTTTAATAAATTTAGGATAGAGCCACTTTTGGACATGTGGCTACTAGTTCTTCTTTAAAAAGAATAAAAAAAAAAAAAGAAAATTCTGAGCTTATATATCAAGCTTAATAATTCAAAGAATGTTAATATTTTAGTCTAAAACTTATCCTCCTTTTGGCATCATTAAAAAGGAGCCGCAGTAAGCAAATTGATTGATGAAAAGGGTACGTTAGCTGAAACTATAGATTCTCAAATAATTAGAGCCGCCTGTGTCCATACAAGTGCTACAAAGCCTTGAGCTGCCTGGACCCTAACAAGTGCTACAAAACCTAGACATAGCTCTATCAATTTAATGTAGAGAGAAACTTAGATTGCTTGATGTTGTTGACAAATGAGATTTTGCAGAGATTGGAAGAAATGATAGATTGTTTTATTCTCATTTCTATTCTATACAAGCAATCTTCAACTTCATCGCATCAAATCTTCTTTTTATCTCTATAATTCATCTACATTCCTTTAACATTCTCGCTCTAAGGTTTCAATTCTTTTCTCAATGGTTTCTTCTTCTAACACTCATCTAGATTCATTCATAAGGTATTTTATACCTCAATCTCCTGTCATTTTCTACAGCTACCATCTACGCCATGCTGTAGTAAGAAAATTATAATCTAATAATTCAAATTCTGACACTATCTACGATTTGATGAGTCTCAGGACTCACTACTTCTACTCCATAGTTACTTTTTCCCAGTGGCTACGAGGTGGAAAGGCTTAATGAACAAATTTATGTACTTTAGTGAATTCTTTAAGAGTCTCACACATGAGAAGGAGTCATTTGGTAGAAGAATAGAAAGTTGAAGTCCTTATTAGAGACTCTTTATTCCGCTTGCCAGTTCTCATGGGTAGGGATGACATGATATTGTACGAAGAGTAGGTCTCATTGAAAAATAATGGTTTTTTACACTTTTTTAAGGTAGAGTCTCTTTATATTTATTTATTTATTTATATTTATTTTATTTTATTTTTTATGTTTTTATTTTATAGAAAGACTTGCGTAAGACTTATTTATTTAAAAATTTATCTTCTCTAAATTATGTTGGCCATATATATGTCTTGATAGCCATACAACACTTACCAATCAAAGGTGAGCGAGGAATAATTAGCCAACTAAGAAGTTGTAATAATATGCAAAGAGCCTGATGGGTTGATGACATATGACCTAGTTCTGTGAATGAAAAACTTGGTTCGAAACCCCTCAGTCCCCTTTATCAAAAGAAGAAGAAGAAGAAGAAAGAATGTAATAATGCCATTCACATTCTTGCCACTTGATTACCCGTTTATTGTACTTTTCGTCTTGTGCACTTTTTGGTAGACAATTTTTAGGAAGTGTTATTAGTGTCAATTTGAGTCTTGGAGATTTGTATATAATTTTAAAGTTTATATTATACAATTTTTTATGATCATTTTTGGCTCAGACTCATCTTTTTTGCTTTTACAATTACTTTTCCCTGAATTCTTTTAGCATTTGCCGCAAAGACAACTATCGGCAAATAAAATTCACCCCCCACCCCCCCGAAGAGAAGCTTTTTCTCATAAATGTTCTAGTGGATAATACTTATACCCACCAATATCTCTTGTGGTAATTACTCATATTCCTATGAACAAAAATGAAAATGGACATGCTTTTGTGACAAGCTTCATTAGCTCTTACTGCGAGATGTGTCATGGAAAAATATAAGTATTGGCCATGAATTAAACCTTTCGTGGGCTATAATACTTTTTGCAGCAGGTTTTACACCACTAGCTTCCCACTATAACATTTTGTGGGAAAATGGTTTTTCCCACATAATGTCTACATCTTAAATTTATATGACTTGGAACTCCATTTTTGTGATGACCCGCTTTTACGTATATTTTCATTGAAGTGTTGTTTTTAATTTAATTAATATATTGGTTTATTTATTTTAAATTAATGTATTTTAATTGGTTTTTATTTATTTGATGTGGTGTTTATTTTAATTAGTCGTTTTATGGTTTTTAATGTCATTTTCGACGGATCTGTTTTGGTTTCTAGATTGAGGACTGGACATCATTTCTTCCCTCCATCTTTATCCATACTATAGTGCAACGGCCCTCGAGATTTTCTGACTCTTTTTCTGATATTCAGCAGTTTCGGATCCTTCCTTTGAAGAGTCTTCAATTTCTCAAAATCAGTTACCCGAATATCAAGAACTGAAGATAAAATCTCTTCTTGCTGTGAACTTTCAATAAGGAGCCTTCTCATCCCACAAAGCAAAGAATCCAATTCCGACGGCTCGGCTTCATCTTCCAAGTGCGATTTTCGGCTCAAAGCATCAGCAACTATATTTGCCTTCCCCGGATGGTACTTGATCTCACACTGGTAGTCACTGATTATCTCTAGCCATCGCCTCTGCTCATGTTCAGATTTTTCTGAGAAAACAAGTGCTTCAAGCTCTTGCGATCGGTGTATACTTCACAAGCTTCCCCGTACAAAAAGTGTCGCCAGATCTTGAGAGCAAAAACAATCACAACCAATTCCAAATCATGCGTCGGATAATTCTTCTCATGGTCCTTTAGCTGACGAGAGGCATAGGCAACAACCCGTCCTTCCTACATAAGGACACAACCCAAACTGAATTTAGACGCATCGTTGAAGACTACGAATGGCTTATGCGGTTCTGGAAGCGCTAACACTGGTGCCGTTGTCAACCTGCGATTCAATTCTTGGAAGCTTCTCTCACACTTATCTGACCAAACAAATTCTGCATTCTTCCGAGTCAAAGCTGTGAGAGGTTCGGATAGGCGAGCAAATCCCTCCACAAATCTTCGGTAATATCCAGCAAGTCCCAAGAAACTCCGAATCTCACGCACTGTAGTCAGACGCGGCCATGACAAAATGGCTTCCACCTTACTAAGATCAACAGCCACTCCGTCTCGGGAAATCACATGCCCAAGAAATCTCACTTCCTCCAACCAGAATTCACACTTGCTGAGCTTGGCGTACAACTGGTGTTCTCTCAATTTCCCAAGTACCAGACAAAGATGATACACATACTCTTCGACATCTCGGGAATAAATCAGAATATCAGTATAACCAATCCATCCCGAGAATGATATCAAAACCCAACAGCTTAAACACCACCAAATCAGCATCCAAGAACCTTCCATCAAAATTTAACGGGCATCCCAAAGCAACCTTGGAACACCACACCATTTCACCATTGGGTAAAGCCACTACCAATGACTTTGGTAAAGGTTCCGTGACCAAATTACACATCCACGCAAACTTGAAAGATACAAATGACTATGAAGCACCTGAATCAAACAAAGTGCAAGCATAAAACTCATATAAACGGACTCTCCCTGAACCAAACACATTAACCCATGAAATCCAAAAACAAAGGAGAAATCAAATACACCAAAAATTAAATCCAACATAAAATTAAATTAAATCCATACTTGTAATTACTCCAGCATCATGGGTCGCTGGCGCCTCATCATCCACATCTCTAGGTGTGACAGCATAAACCCGGGATTGCACTGCTTGTCTTGGATTTGTTCTTCCTCTGTGTCTACCTACACGGGTTCCTTGAACTCTGATGGGGCACTCACGAGCAATATGGTCCACTTGGCCGCATCGGTAACACTGGGGTTCGCCACTCAACCAACACTCGCCCTCATGAGCTCTATTACATGCTCCACAAATTGGCACCCCTCCTCCCATACGAACACCTGAGGACACTTGAGGTCGAGTTCCGGTTCGCTGAATAAATTTCTGAGGCGAACCTGAGCTGCTTCCTTCACCAGAAAAACTCCGCCTTTTATGACCCGGAGGGGAGCCCATACACAGATTATTCTCTCGCTCTATAAGGGTGGCAACATCCACTAAGTCCTGAAAAGTGGATATCCGGTGGCTGACCACCATACGGCGTATATCAGGGCGTAGTCTCTCCTGGAAACGCTCAGCTCGCATCTCCTCTGTGGCGATGAGGTGGGGAGCAAACCACCCAAGTTCTATAAATCTTCGGGCGTACTGTTCCACTGTCGTGCTCCCTTGGACCAAATTTGAGAACTCTCTTGCCTTTTGCTTCCTTACAGAAGCGGGAAAGAAGCGGTCGTTAAATTCTTTCTTGAAACGCTGTGACTCATGGTCGAATGTGCTTCCAAGTGTAGAAGTGTCAAGTTGTATCAAGGATAAGTCCAGGATCGTATTCCACAGGGACAAAGGGTTATCAAAGCGTATAAGAGATTTGTGAGTAACAAATGAATCGAGTATGAGAGATGAAAAAAAAATTAAAATGCAATGCAAAAAGATAATCGAAGTTGAAATTAGAGTTTCTAAAAAAAGGGCAATTTAACAAACACTTGGGTTGGGTGTGAGACTCTCTTTATTTTGGATCCTAGATAATTTTCTCGATTAACAATCCAATCAAGGCATTGATAAACGGAAGATAAAAAGTTGTGCTCAAGTTTTGCAATATTTTTCTAAGGGATTCTCTACTTTACTAGCCAAACTCACATTAACAAGCAATCGAGAGAAGCCTTGATAATTTTCAAGCTTTTGTTGTGCCTTACGTCAACAACAAAACAAGAGCAAGAGCCGCAATCTATTTTCAATTTAAATCCGACTAGTAATATAGTGAAATCAACAATCAATCACAGAATATTGCATTAAACTAGAATCTAAAATAAATTAAATCTCATTCCACAACCCAAGTTTAAGAGATTAGCTACGCATAATATTTCTAGCAACAAAAAGTAATCTAAGTAAAGTCATATTAAAAATTAAAGAAAATACCAACATAGAATAAATCTTAGAATGCAAAAATAGATGGTCTATAAAATATCCAGCAGTTCAAACGGTCAAAGCTCAAAGAAATAAAACAAATCAAAACTATAAATAAATAAAACTAAGAAAATTAAATGAAGACCAAATGAAATGAATCCGTAAATGAAATTCTTATCTAATCCAAAGAAAAAGTAAAAGCAAGAAGAAAAATAGAGGTTGAACAGCTGCCACAAGAAACAAAACTGAAATAAAAATAAAAATGAGAGAGTTCCACCGTTCAAGATGAAAAAGAGCTGAAAAACTGAAAAAACTAGAAACGAGAGAGAGCCCTCCGCTACTCCCTACGCCATCTTCACCTAAAGGTAAAAACAGGAAAAATAAAAAGTATATCTCAGGTCTGCTCCAGGTCTCCAACGAAAACCCAAAAAAATAAAATGTAAAGAAAAGCCTTCCGTCTATATGAAAAGAAAAGAAAAACTAAAGACTGCTGCCCCCGAGATTCTAATGAAACAGAGTTGTTTTTCAAATGAAACCACCAGACTGCTACTTAAACGAAAAAAAGAAGGGAAATAAAAACTCTACACTACCCCCCCTTAGCATCTGAAAAAGAAAGAAAAGTAAAAGCAAAAGCTCCAAAACTAAGCTACTGCACTCCCCTCAAAACAAAAACAAGAATTTCCTCCCTGCTGTCGCTGCACGTCCGAGTGTTCTGCTTGTGTGAGTATTCTGCAACATACAGGTTGTGTGCTATCCGAATGCTTTGCTGGTTTTGCATGTGTATTGCATGTTGGTTTGCATGTGTGCATGTGTTCCTGCATGCGTGAATGGTGTGAGTGTTGTTCGAATGATGCTGTCTTTGCACTTTTCTGCATGTGTGAGTCTTCTTCTCTTGCTGTAGTAGCTGCTACACATCCGAGTGTCTGCAACGTGCTGCTTTCCAAGTGTGCTGTCTGTTGTGTTTGTTCTGCTGGTCTGCATGTGTGAGTTTGTATGAGTGCTGTCTGAGTGAGGCTATTGATCTCCTGCTGCACATGTGAGTTTTCTGCAAGTGCTGTGTCCGAATGAGTGGTTGCTGTCAGCTGCATGTTTGCATGTGTTGGTCTGCTGCATGGTGTCCAAATGTGTTTGCACTTTTCTGCATGTGTGCATGTGATCCTGCATGTGTCCGAATGGTCTGCATGTGCATTGTGTGAGTCCACTGCATGGTCCAAATGGTCTGCATGTGCATTGTGTGAGTCCACTGCATGGTGTCCGAATGAGTGGTTGATGTCCATGTGATTTTCTTTCTTCATGTGTGAGTTGGTGTGATCCGAATGATGTTGCATTTGATCTCTATTAGATGAGATTCCATAAAACCATAATTAACTTCTCTATTTTTTCATAGGTCCCATTCTTTCTTTCCTTCCATAAATGCCCTACAATATATAAATGAAATGATATTATAGTTTAAGTATTTCAAGGGCAAATATGAGACTTTGATGTGCAAAAATATTGGCATCAATTAATTTGACATTCAATATTAGAATTTGATGCATAACTAAGTGTTTAATTCTTATTTGATAAAATAAATCACTTATTTCAACAACTTAATTATGCAATTCTAACCCTTTATCACGCTGCCAGGTCATAGCGGTGAAGGATCCCAATTCTGATTCCAGCATCACCATCTTGGTATCCCACCAATCAGAAGCGGTGCCTTGCAACAGATAGCTGGCGTAGAGTAGTTGTTGTGCCTCGGTGCAACCACACACCTCAAAAGTTCTTTCCAAGTCCTTGATCCACTTTCCAGCCTGAAGTGAGTCCTTTTCTCCAGTGAAGTGTGGAGTTCTATGCGCTAGAAAGCGCTCATAGGTGCATCCGGCTTGCACAATGCTACTAGATCCTCCCAGGTATAGCCAAGGCCCTCCCTGATGTGGCCAAGGACCTCCTGGTTGCGGCCAAAGTCTCCTCCTTGTTGCGGACAAGACCCTCCTTGTGGCGGCCAGGGACCCCCTTGTTGTGGCCAAGGTCCTCCTGGTTGTGGCCAAGGCCCTATCTGCTGTGGCCTAAAATTCTGCTGCATAAACTCCGTCATCTGCCGTATTGCTTGGGCTATGGAGTCATCTCTTGATGTATTGTCTCGTGGCTCCTGAGTAGATTTCCTTGGTCTCACCATTTTTCCTGCCACCACAACCTTTGACCCCCTTTAAGAAAACAAAAACAAGTAAAACCAATAACAAACAAAAACAAAAACCAAAGTCCAACACCACATAACAAGAAACAAAAAGAAACCAGCTTGCAAAAACATAACTAAATAAATAAAAACCAATTAAAATACATTAATTTAAAATAAATAAACCAATATATTAATTAAATTAAAAACAACACTTCAATGAAAATATACATAAAAGCAGGTCATCACAATTTTAGGTGGCATACAAAGTGTGTAATTTGTGTGACGCCCCCAAATCCCCACGCCCGAACACGGGGAAATCGAGACGTCCGGATGGTGACAACCCGGACCACCATCCTAACGACGTGTGCCAAGTGTGTGCAAGAGCGACAAAGTGCACAAGACAAACGCAGCGAGAAGCAAGTCAATAATTAAGTACCAGAATTTTTTCTTAATGTAATACAAACTGTTTAAAACATACTTAAATAAAATATTACAAGAAACACAAATACAAGTTTGAAAACAGATAAAAAGCACAGCATCAGCAACCCGGCGGAGCCGCATCCTCGGGCTCAGCCTCCTCCTCCTCTTCCTCGATCTCTGCACCAAAAGCTACGGAACCAAGAAAGGTTCCGCAGGTAAGTATGACCCAAACACTACCAGATGAAAATACATACAACCCAAACAACAAGAAAACAAGATCAAACAAACACACGCCCCGCTACACATATATTTTAACACGCACACCAAAACCCAAAAGGCCCACCAACCTCCATAAAGCCACACCTCGCCATTATCCCAGATAATGGCCCAAACCACCATTTTTCCCAGAAAAAGGATCATAACTGAAAAACCATACCACAACCCGCTCCGTATGCACCATGATCTCCCCTAGGGATCATCCGCACACCCTGGCTCAGTGCCACACCGTAGAGAACGGCTACGCGTGCGACACCTAAACGAGCGATGCCCAGACTCGTGCCATGCACGTACCGGGCCGGGCCATCCTCTAGCCCTCGCCAGCGAAGGGCCACGGGATCGGTGAATAGAGCGATGCCTGGACTCGTGCTCAGCACGTACCGGGCCAGACCCATCCTCTAATTTCCGCTCCCGGAGTCAGTGAGTAGAGCTATGCCTGGACTCGTGCTCAGCACGTACCGGGCCAGACCCATCCTCTAATACTACTCCGTCATCGCGCAGGGCCTCAGAATCGGTGAATAGAGCGATGCCTGGACTCGTGCTCAGCACGTACCGGGCCAGACCCATCCTCTAGTACCAAACTCGTCAGCGCCCAGACGACTACTCAGGGGATGTCACTCAGTATTGACCGCTCCCGAGTGACCAGAGGAGCTCCACCGTGATAATAACCCATCACGGCTTGGGCTCGTGAGACACACGCACCCAAACGCCAAAACGCCGATAAACATGATGCACATGCACGCTATATGCAACGCACACAAATAAAATGCAACGCACACCACACGGCCCAACCGAAACAACCAAATAACAACCAACCAAACAAACACTCCGTCCTCAATCCATCCGACCCCCGAAACTCCTCGGACTCAGTCCGGAATCAACAACCAACAACAAACAATTAAATAAATAAATAAACAATTGAATGAGCAATATATATTAAAATCTGAAAATAGGGTTTGGAAAATACTTACAGCGCTATACGGTATTTTTAGAAAGCTCGCGGCGTTGCTAACGGCGGAAAAACAGCAACGTCACAGTGAAAATTCACTGTGGCCGTGGGTCCGAAAAACCCACTTTTGAACGGGGACAAACTAGGACACGAGATTGATAGGGAATGGTCTAAAGGTGGTTGTGAAGCTAATGGAAGCGACGGACGGCCGTGGGTGGCGGCGGAATGGCCGGAAATGGCCGAAAATGGCAAATCGGAAAACAAGCTCGTGGGAGCTGCTCCGGTGGTCGATGGAGGCCGGAAATGGGTGGGTTAGGACGGCAAGAGGTCGGTGATGAAGTGGTGAAGAAATGGTGGCCGGAGGTGGAGCGACGGCGGCGGATCGGAGTGAAATCCGTGCGCCCTTTGGAAGCTTTTTCCGGCCAAATGGCCGGCCGGTTGGGGGTGGTTTTCGGTGGGGAGGTGCACCGGAGGGAGGGGAAGAAAATGGGACCGGTGGGAGGTCGGGAGGTGGCCGGACGGCGCTGGGCCGGAAGAGAGAGAGAGACGACGCGGGAGAGGGAGGGAAGAGAGAGAGAGAGCACGGGGGGGGGGGAGCCGATCGGGGAGAGAGAAAGGGAGGGAAAAAAAAAAGGAAAAGAAAAAAAAAAGAAAGAAGAAGAAAGAAAAGAAAAAGGAAAAAGAAAAAGAAAAAGAGAGGAAAAAGGGAAAAGATGTAGGGAAAAGATGAGGTCCAAACCTCATTCCGGAAAGCAAAACTAACCCGCCAAAAAGATTAAAAAAACACAAAACAACTAAATAAAACACAACACCAAATAAAATAAATTAATTTAAAAACCAACATTAAAAAAACGCAAATAAATTAAAATAAATAGCTAATATATTAATTAAAATAAAAACAATTATTTCAGCGAAAATACACTCAAAAACGGGTCATCACAATTTGTTTCTAGCCCTCAACTCTCTAAGCAAGAAAACAAACAAGCACTCAATATCAGGAATTTTCGACCACCAAAAAGAAGGTACGTAAACTTCATTTTTAGCCTCAACTCTATAACTGAGAAAACAAACCAGTTTTCCGCATTTGTAAAATTTGATTATTGTTATATTATGGAAGTCATTAATTCTCTGAGAAATAATGACTTCCATGATAATGCTAGGTACAAGTCTCGGATATGCCTTTTGTAAAAAAGTGGGACTCCCTAAAAAATAATAATTTTTTACACTTTTTTAAGGTAGAGTCTGTTTTTTTTTTTTTAAAGACATGCGTAAGACTTATTTATTTAAAAATTATACAAATAATTTATCTTCTCCAAATTAGCCATATATATGTCTTGATAGCCATATAGCACTCACCAATCAAAGGCGAGGCATTATTAGCCAACTAAAAGGTTGTAATAATATACCAAACGCTTGATGGCTTGATGACATATGACCTGATTCTGTAAATGAAAAACCTGGTTTGAAATCCCTTACTCCCCGTTATAAAAAAGAAGAAGAAGAATAATAATAAGAAAGGTCGATGTAATAATGCCCTTCACATTCTTGCCACTTGATTACCCATTTATTGTGCTTCTCATCTCATGCACTTTTTGGTAGTTGCTACTAATTTATTCATTATTACCTCCATCCAATAATTTCTCATTTCATCCACTTCATGATACATAATTTCTCATTTTTTGTAATTATGTTTGGACGTTGTTTCAGGTATGTTTATATTGTTATTGTAAATACATGTTTACGAAATATAGCTTTGTTATTTTGATATTATTTTTTGTTCTACATTATGTACCTTCTTGCTCATGTTTACACACTCTGAGTTGATGGACTCACTTGTTTATCTTCACTATTTTTGTATTAGATGACTTTGATGGTTGTAACAGTTCGAATATAAGCATTTTCAAAGATAAATGTAAGATAAGTGTCAAGCGGCATAAGTTGATTGGTGAGATTTTAGAGTCTATATAGTAGAGTTTAGTTTATTTTACTTTGAAAGAATTTTTTTAAGTACTTGGTCTTTTAGGAAATATCGTATTTAAGCTTTCTTATTATTATGGATTTAGGTTAAAAGGTTCCCATGGTACGTGGCATGACAATAGGAGTACTATATTTACGAAAATAGACTCAATTTAAAACTGGGTAGTAAAAATGTTGTAAACTAAATCATTTTCGTAAACTAAAATAAAAAATCGTAAGACAAGCGAACAGGCTATCTTTTTTGTGGTCGAAAACTGCCCATATTGATAGCTATTTTGTTTCTTGGTTAGAGAGTTAAAGGCTAGAAACAAATCATACACTTTGTACTTCATGCTAGTTAATTACTGCTAATTTAAACATGATCTTTGTTATGTTATGATGTTGTTTCAGGTATGTTTATGTCTTTGGTATGTTATGATGTTGTTTAAGTTCTTTGATCTTACGTCTAAAGAAAAAGGACATGTGACATTTGGAGACAACTCAAAAGGGAAGATCGTGGGAATATGTAAAATTAGTAATGTGTCTTCTCTAATAATTGAACATGTTCTACATGGTAACAGTCTAAAGCATCATAATCTTTTGAATATAAGTCAATTATGTGATAAAGGATTTATAGTAACCTTCGAAGGGATAAGTGCATTATTATGAATGATCATGATTGCAATGTTTGTTTTATTGCTTTTAGAAGTAACAATGTTTATACAATCGAATTTGAAAAAATTGCCTCACAAGATGCTATTTGTTTTTTAGCTCAAAATGAAACTAATTGGCTATGGCATAGAAGATTAGGTCATGTCAACATGGAACTTATTTATAAACTTTTAAAAAATCATCTTATGAGTGGTTTACCAAAGGTAAATTTTCATAAAGACAAAATTTGTGATGTATGCCAGTTTGGTAAACAAATAAAAACTTCTTTTAAAACCAAGAAACATATTTTCATTACTAGACCACTGCAACTAATACACATAGATCTTTTTAGACCAAACATAGTTGCAAGTCTAGGAAGAAAATATTATGCATTTGTTATTATTGATGATTTCTCTAATATACTTGAGTGATCTTTTTTACTCATAAAAATGATGCACATAATGTCTTTACCCAGCTATGTAAGAGAATTCAAAATAAAAAGGGCTATACTATTTCAAGTATCCGAAGTGATAGGGGGAAAGAGTTTCTTAATAAAAATATTGAAACTTTTTGTGATGAAAATGGTTTTGTGCATAATTTCTCTCCTCCTCAACAAAATGGAGTAGTAGAGAGGAAGAACATATCTCTTCAAAATATGGCAAGAATAATACTCAATAAGAACAACTTGTCTAGTTATTTTTGGGCCTAAGCGGTAAGTATTGCATGTTATGTTAATAGAGTCATATTAATGCCTAAGTTAGATATTACCCCCTATGAGCTTTGGAATGAGAAAAAGTCCAGCATCAATTATTTTTATGTATTTGGATGCAAATGATTCATTTTGAATGACAGAGGTAATTTAGGCAAGTTTGATACAAAATCTGGTGAATGTATCTTTTTTGAATATTTTTGTTATGGCTATTCATTGCCTTTTTTGAGTTTGAATCATGTATTGACAATTTTTAACCCTTTATTTATATGTGTTAAATTAGTGGAGATGAGAATGTATTTTTGTAACACTTTTCTTCAAGACTAATAGCCTAATTAAGCACCCAAGGATTTTCTTTAAATTAGTTGGTTCAATTATAATTTTTTGGTTTGCCGAGAGCTACTCTTGCTATTTATGCTCTGCTTTCACAAAAAATAATGTTCCTCTCAAGTTTTCTTCAACTCTAGTATGCTTGGTTTATGTAGTTGAGATTGTGGTTAAATGAGGGATATTTAAGAGCAAGGATGTACTAAAGTTGCTAGCTGTCCATGGTAGTGTAGAAAATTCAGCCATGCACTCTGTTTTGGGGCTACAATCAATCCATTTCATCCCCATTTTTCATTTGCATCTTTTGCTCAACTAATGTTATTTGTTTGTATAAAAAACTATTGAAACGACAATGAGCATAAAGGAAGCAATTTACCTTGTTTAATTGAAAATTTTGTGTATGAAAAAGGGTTGCTGTAACATGTGATGTGGCATGCCATAGTCTAAATGCCATTCCACTTGAAACTATAAAACTTGTTTGTTTTTGAAAAAGGATTGCTTGTATGAAAAGGGGTTGCTGTAATTTTTTTCTTTTCCCATTTGTTTTCAAACTACCTATAAATTGTTGTTTGTATTTCAATATTTCTCATTTTATTTTGATTGAACTCAACTTTAGACTGATTGGCATAAGAACTTGGACAGGGAAGAGAACACCACAAATTGCAGGGGTAACATTGCAAGTTTCACAACAGTCAAAGAAGCACAAACTATGTATTGTGGTCCATCTTTAGAAAACTAGTGTAAGTGCTTGTTGTTAATTAATTTTTGTCTATCCTTTTTTTTTAAGTGTCTATTCTTATTAGTTAATTATCCAATTTGCATGTCTTGTATAAGCATGTTTATACACACGTAAGATGCATATCTACTGCCATTAATTTCTTGCATTCATAATAAATCCTTATTTTGACATTGGATTTTGGATCATGTCCCCTCCAAAAATATGGTTGTGCAATCATACATATTTGTTCTGTCTTTACTTATCACAAAATGATTCTTGCTGAATGTATGCTGAAATAATTATACTTCTCCTCCTTGTTTGGTACATAATTTAATTACCTACTTGTATGGAAAGTCTAGCTAGTTAAACTCTACAATTGTTATTTTTATTAACTTATATACAAAAAATTATTTCTTCTGTAATTGAGAGGAGGGTAAACCGGAGAGTTATAAAAGTGACTTTAATTTGATGTGGGTTTAGCTCCAATTCTGATCGATTTTACTACAACTACTAGGACTGTTGTTACAATACTGGATTTTGATGTCGGTTTAAATCCAATTCTGGGAACATCTTTTTTTGGATTTTGATATGCTAGAGAAGTAGTGAAAAGTCTTAGCTGCAGTAGTACATGAAAAGTATTGATCTTAAATTGCAATTACTAGTTAGCTAGCGAGGACCTATATCAGACATAGTAACCTCATTTAGAGATTTATTTGATGATTCTGGTTTAGCTTCAGTGTATAATTGAGATGGTGTTGCAAGATCATTTTTAATCAATCCTAATTTTGGATTTTCGAAAGTAGTTGCAAAAAGAATGCAAGTTGTGAGGGTGCTGGGAAGATGCTTGCAACTTTAGTCCATCAGTAGGAGCTTCTTGAACACATAGAAAAGTGATGTGAATGCATATCAAAACTTCATGTCTTGTCCACTCATTACCCAAGGTTCGATCAATCAACTCCAAACTTGTTCCATCGGCCCAATGTTGCCATGCTTGTGTAAATTAGATGAATCATATAATTAATGTACTTAATCTTCCATGGATTGATCCTTGTAAATTAGATGAATCATAAAATTAGTGTACTCAATTTGATAGATTTCAATAGTTTTGCTCACCTTTTTTTGAGTGAGTAGTTAGCATAAGTTTTTGGTTATTTGTGTCTCCTCTAATAATATTTTAATTATATTTACTCTTCTTTATTGTGAGTTGAGACTCATGTTACTAGTTATTTCTACTAGCCATAGTGGGAAAAACCATTTGACTTTTTTACCACCAACGAAATTGATGTTAAAAGAAATGGTTGCAATCATATAAGCTGGTGGGCAACAAGACTTTGCGACAAATGTCATGGCGAATAAAGCATATTTGTCAAAAACATTAATCACACTCATTTTATTCTTATCCCACTATATAAGATGTGACACATTTATCACTCTTGAATAATAAATAATTTTTTAATAAAAGATCATTCAATGATGATAAATGTCACTACAAAAAAAAGCAAAATTGGCGGCGTTTATATCCGTGGCGTTTGTTTATGCGCCAGTAGATATAAAATTTTACCGGCGCTTAATATTTCCGCCAATAAATTATTGAGATTCCCGGTGTTTACATTTTTACACCGGTAATAATGTATAGGTTTAGCGGCATTTATAACAACGCCGCAAAGATAGTAATGATGCGTCGGGAAATTAGTAGTTTCCCAGCATTTATATTGTTACGCCGATAATAATATATGTTTTTTGTGGCATTTAAACAAACGCCAATAATTCATTGATTATATGCCGTTATATTAACCATGTTTGTCGGCGTTTATAATATACCGCCGGTAATAATATATAGCATCAGCAGCGTTTCACAAAACGCTGACAATTGATAGAGTTTACGCTGGTAAGGTGTTAAATTTTTCGGTATTTATATCGTTTGAAGAAATGTCGGCCATTGATTAATTTTACGCCGGTACATAAGTACTTTTCCGGCGTTTATAGTGTTACGCCGGTAATAATTATATAGCATTGGCGGCATTTACAAAATGCTGAAAATTGATCAATGAAACACCAGTAATTGATAAATGCACCGGTGTATATATTGTTACACTAATAAGAATATATAACGTCAGTAGTGAAAGCTATTATAAATTTATTGGTAGTAAAATAAATAATAATAAAAATTTATTTAAATGATACAAAAATATCCACAAAATCTTAATTAGTTGAATTTTTGAGATACCCTACCGGTAAATGTGATACATCACATTCCAATTCTAGAGAGAGGGAGGGAAGGAGGTTCAATAGAATTATAGAAGAGTATGATTGTTAATCCGAGTTCTAGACCGGGTACCCGGGTATGACCAACCTGGAAACTGGATTTCAAACTTGGACCAGGTCTGGCCCAGATTAGACGGGTTATGACCCGAGTTGGAACCCGGATGAATCCGGATTCTTTAAAACCCGGAATTTGGATTCCTCACTGAACCCAGGTTTTCTCTTTTTTCTTCCTTTTTTTTTTAATAAATAGAAAAGCCTATATATTATTAAATTTTTGCAAAAAAATAAAAATTAATCTTGAAAAGCTTAATTTAAAAAAAAAAATTACAAGCATATATTTCAAAAAATCATATTAAAAAACATAATGCATTGAACATGGTCCATAATAATAAAAATATATCAAAATAGAAAACTTTATGTAAAAAATAACTAAAGTTAGAAACTAATTACCATTTTAACTAAATGCATGCAAGAGAAAATATATACAATATTCATCATGTAAAAATGTATGCAACACACAATATAATTCACTACATTATTTTGTATTTATACATTGCATTATAAAATAAAATATTACAATATATGAATCATTTTGATTTTGGAGACATTATTTTGGTCATGGTCCTCTCGGGGCAGTAGACTTTGGTTTCATCATGTGGAGAGCTGGAATCTTCAAGTTTTGGGCCCTCTTCATTTGGATTTGCTGCACCCATGGAATTCTCAAATCTCCAATCTATAAAGAATTCAAAATATCTCTGCTAAAAATATATATACATGTACATAATTGATAAAGTGACCAATAAGCAAACTACAGTGCAGAAATTGACCTTAAATGAGATGGGAAGATGCAATCGGTTCACCTAACAACCAAACTTTGTATCATCTGTGGACTGCAAAAAATACCTTGTTCTTTTTGTTACTCACAGCTGTTGGATGATTCAAAAAATACCTCAAGCTCTTGACTTGTGGAAAGCAAGTTTCATTCCATAAGCTTCCATTAAAATCATAATCTACAGGGCTTTTTGATTGCCTAGGATCAAGAAGCATCTTTTGTTTTTTGTTTTTTTCCCTTTCTCTAATTTCTTAACAATAATTAAGAAAATTTTTGGGCAGAAGATAAATATACTTCTCTTAGCAGATATGAGTTCAAAGACGAACTGAACCTTGCCTTAGTTCTTGGAGGGCAGTTGTTGCTTGGGAAGCAGTTTGTTGAGAATTCAAAAAAGTTGCAGGCATTCCGAACTTGAGGTTCAGGGTGATAATTTGATCCTGGATGAGGGAAAGTAGGGGAGATACAACTACCATAACACCTGATTGCAGAGTTACTGGAAGCTGTACAAAACATGGATTCATACAATGTAAAGAGTAAGTCAACAGCATCTCACATTTAACTACTCAAATAATGGTTAGGCATTCATATTGCTTGATGTCTAAAGGTGATAGCCATGTGATAATATGTTAAATTGAGTAGTAGCAAGGTTTATTTGGCCCATGTAACTCTAAATAAAAAAACAACTCAACTTGGAAAAATAAATTTAGTAAATTATATTGCAACGGCAATGGCTCCCAGTTTTCTGTAATGCTATCCTCTCCATGGTATATCATGGACCATCAGCTATTAAAAAATATAAAGGGAACATTCAATGAAAAATCGACAACATACATTGTGACACAAATATTAGGTTGATGGTCTTGCAATGTACACAGTGATTGTGGCCATGCAAATAGCTTAAACCTTGAAGATCCTGCCTAGCCCAATTCTTGATTGCCTTCATATCAACATTTTTATGCTTCTTTCGATATCTAGAACAGAATGAAACCATGTATGCTATAAATTATCATTGAACCCAAAAAAAAAAAGAAAAAAAAAAGCTAACAGTACAAAAAAAACTCACTGTCTCAAACTCCCAAAAGTGAACAACTCTGTTATTAGGTTAATGGCCTTGCTCTTATCATCAACCCAAGAATTATAGAACTTTTGAATATAATCTTTCCAGCTGTTCTGGTGACTGCAATACATAATCAATATTCACCTGGTTCCAAGCAACTTCTATTCCATCAACTTCATGAAATGCCTTGTATCTACAAATAACAAGGGAACCACAGGGCATAGATACATTACTCTTTACTTCAAAATTAAACCTATAGGAATCACTAAACCTACTATAATCTTAGATTTATCAACTTAATTTTCTAAATTTTCATGTGGTTAAAATTAGTAATTAGTTTAATTTAGAATAAGATTTAAAGAAAATCTATTTTATTTAATACAATTAAAAACAAGTGTGCACCCCAAACAAAAACATGGAAGAAGCAGTTTGGGATTTTAAAGGGGCTCCTTGCTCATAAAGGATTTAGGTGGGATGAGACACAAAAGATGGTTATTGCAGATAACTTTGTATGGAATGACTATATCAAGGAATATTCATGCACTCTGATGCATACTGATAAAAAAAACTTCTTGCACTCCGATGCATAATTATGCACTTGATCAGAGTAATACTGATTTTTTTTTTTAATTGTGTTTGATTTGTAATCAAATTTTTCCTGCAGGCACATGCTGATGCCAGGCTCTTCCGAGCAAAGTTCATTGAAAATTTTGATGCATTGGGCATTATCATAGGCAACGATCAACGTGAGCCATATGACATGGCTGTTTTTACTTTAAATGAAAATTTTGGGTGGTGAAGAAATAATGGTTGTGAAGCCATGGAGAGAAATAAAATTAAGGTTCTCATCACATTCTACAACTTCTACCCCAAACACAAAAATTATCACAACTTCTACCCTCCTATACATGTTGAGGTCATATGTTTATGAATGGCTGTGGAATATAGTCACCATCATGCCACTAGGATTACATGTTAGAAAATGGGAAGGCACCAAACGAGTCAGACCATGATAAAGTCCATTTAGGCAACTTAACTAACAGTCTAGCATACAGGAACAACAAGACAATATAAAAATTTCATTTATCACAGTAGATTGTATATCAATATATATCAATCATGAAATGTGATTAGGCTTGATCCGAAAAGGGAGAACAAAAATTCAATATTTAAAATGAGAGACAATCAAACCCGCAAGAAAAATAATCCCCAAATCTAACTCATATGGAGGTTACGGTGGTGTTGAACGGAGTTACTCACGATGTAAAAGAGATACATAGACTCTCAAGATTTAAGCTTTTCCCAATTATGATTGGGAGTACTCTGTTTTTGACTAACAAAATTTATAGTTATGATTACAAACACATAACAAATATACATGCATAGTTACTCCATCCCAGGAAATACCCAAATTTTGCTATTTTGGATGCAGTTTATTAGTTTTCCATAATAGAGTATAATGTTCTTGGTGCTTGACGGTTTGTTTTGAAACTTATGTGAATCAAGTGTCCAAATATCTATCAATCTTAACAAAATCAAACCCAAACAACATCAACAAAATCAAACCCAATAACAAAATCAAGAGTAAAATCAAGGCTAAGGTTTCAGATTTTACCATTTCCTCACACACTGGAGAGAAGCTGTTGCGGTGCCGTGCTGGAGAGAAGCTATCAGAAATTCGTGCTGGAGAGAAGCTATCGCAGTGCCGTGTTGGAGAGAAGGAAGTGAAAAGGGAAGAAGACCGCAAGAGAGAGAGGGAAGAAGAAGAGAAAGAAGAGAAAAAAAATAGAAGAAGAGAAAGAAGGGAGAGACACGGGAGAGGGAAGAAGAAGAGGAAAAAAAACTAGAAGAAGAGAGAAGGAAGAGACATGGGAGAGGGACGAAGAAGAGAAGAAGAGAAGAAGAGAAAAAAAATAGAAGAAGAGAAATAAGGCAAGACGTGGGAGAGGAAGGAGAAGAAAAAGAAGAGGAAAAAAATTATTTTTGGAGGGAATGGTTCCCACATTTTTTTTACAGTAAATTTTATTATGTACTGATATTTCATCTTTAAAAATTACTGTTCAAATAATAAAATAGTTGTTCGAATGAAATTTTCAACCATAATGTTTTTTGAGAGAAATTTAAATTTTGTCTCAAAAGATCTTTTAAAGGCAAAAATAAATTTGTCCTTAAAACTTTTCATCCTTGAAAGTTAAATTTGTTGTAGTGCTATCTACTAATAACTAGCAGTAGGGCTGTGCAAAAAAACTACAGATTAAGTCTGTCCGAAAGGCCCGACTCGACCCGGCTGCTAAACACGGTTTAAACTAATGTTCGGGTCGAACCCGTGAAATGCCGGTTTCGACCCGAGCAACCCGCCTAAAGTCATCTTCTCATTTCTATGACGAAGAGATCAAAGATGGCGGCCTCCTTCGTGTCTGCAGCGACCGACGGGTATAATAGCATGCTTTCATACAAAGAAGCGTGGGTGTAGACCATTTCACACAAATAGGAGATTCGGATTTTTCTCTGATTTCCTTCAGAACCTCAGCCTCAACACTTGGGTTATGCTTTTTAACGATTTTCCTTGATGTGGTCAAAAGATTTACAAAATAATTTTGTTTTTGTTTTTGTTTCTCCAAACCATAAATTTACCATCACACAATGCACACTCCATAAATTTAGTCTTTTTTTCTTTAAATTTGAAAAAAAAAAAAGATTACAGCATTAATGAAGCCTCAAACTTAATTCTTTAACAGATAAATAAAAGAGTACTACTACATCCTCAAAGCAATCATACAAAAAAAAATCATACAAATTGATGTGGTTTTATCGGATCTGTTAAATCTACTTTACAATAAAAGTAATTTTACAATCTGACAAACAAAATTAAGCCATGTCAGTTTGTATGGTTACTTTTGTGTAATCTCTTTGTGACTATAATATTTCTCTAAATAAAATGGGACTAAAGTTTAAAATTTGAGAATTGATAAATTTTATTTTATAATTATTGATATTAATGCAACAGGGTAAAAAAAAGAGTAATAATGATAAATAAGTGCTGCGGGAGAGGAAGGCTATATGGGAAGAAATGAAAAACAGAAGAAGAAGAAGAGAGTTTGGTAAAAGTAACAGTTGGCAGCCTCACGCCAACCTATAATGCCACTTTGCTAGGCCTTCCACCTAGGATTCAAAAGTTAGGTTTACATTTTAATAAATTTATACTTAGGAAAAATTTAAGAATCTCTTTATTTTCTATACGTAGTGCTTAGTGGACTTTATTATAAGGATTTATTTCCTGTCATTAGTTTTTGGCTTAATTTAGTTTTAGACAAATAAATGGTTCAAGTAAATTTGAGTGAATTATATTTCATATATTAAGGTTTAGTGGTCAAGTTGTTTCAAGGTCTATTTTTGCATTAATCGAACTACATTTTATTATTTAAAATTAGGAGTTAAGAGTTTCTTTATGGTCTAGTGATCAAGTTCTATATATTTGCTGTCGAAGATCTTAAGCAATTTCTTAATCATTCGATTTTCAAGCATTAGCCTTATACAAGCATTATCATAAGTGATATAGTATTAGTATAGTGATTTATATAATAATTTATATATAGACTTAAATTATATTACTAATAGTATTAGAGTACGTATTAGTATAAGACCATAAAGTATAAATTGTAATTAATATACATTATATACTAATGTATATTAGTATTACTAATGTACTAATATAGTCATTAAAATGAATATATTGAGAATTTATTAATTAAGCGATAAAATGTTATTAATATATATATTATATTTAAAGCATATGATCAAAATAAATATTCATGTTTGAGATGATAATGATTTTATTACATATATTTTTTATATTAACATAAAATTATAATAACATTATCTTTTATATAATATATATAATATAATTATATCTAATATAAAGAAAGAGGCGTACATATTAGTCAACAAATTAGAAACAAAGTGGCGGAACCAATAATTTCTTTGAAGAGGGACTGATTTAAAAAAAAAAAAAAAACCGTATGACACATTTAGCGGTTAATATAAATAGAAATTAATAAGGTTATTACTTTTTTTATTAATTTTAATGAGACCGCATCCTTGAAAATATATATTATATAGAAATTATACAAAATTTAATACCTATAAGAAAAAAAAATGAGAGAGACATTTTTAAATATATTAGAATTGGCTAAAATTTTAAAAAGTATATGAGAATCATAAATATTTTGGGAGGGCCATGTTCTATATTTATAAAATTATGTTAAATAAAATCTTAAAATCATAGGACTATTTTGAATTTTACATAATTTTAGCATGTCCTCCCTTAAGCCCAAAGTGTTTCCGGGACTGCCACTTACCATATACAATTTCCCTCAAACGCATATAAAAAATAATGAAACTTAAGTTGCCACCTCTACGCTGCCTCAAAATTTTCATGTAATTTAAATTTCCCTCTCACTGCTTGCAATGCATTGTATAGAATTTTCATTCCATTTAAATTTCCCTCTCATTGCTTGAGTACGCTGCAGATGGTATACAAAGATATTCCAGCGCCTTTTATTCAAACAATGGAAGTCCCTCCAACCAAGGCCACCACCCTCCTGTTAGAGTATGCACTGACTCCTCCACACTCGGAAAGCTGCATCGGAAGCCACATGTGAGACGCCAAGAACCAGCAACCACCTGTACAAGTATTGAACCTGCAGCCTCTGTTTTAAGCAAGAAGAACAGAGCATTGTTCTCCAAACCAAGGGCCATGGCTTGCTGCAGTTGGGCCACGACGCCACCCCAAGGAGCAACAGAAGACGCTGGAAAACAAGCCTCCACTGCCCAGTTGGCTTGGTCTATCGGTTGTATAGTTTTTTTTTTTTTTTTGTACTTCGCTTTGCTATGATGAATTTTTTCATCTTTCCTGTTTGGTGAAGTCTTTTAACGTCTATTGTTTAATTTATAATTGGTCTATGCTTGCTATGTTGTGTTGTTTATGCTAAAAGGGGAGAATGGTTCATTTTATGATATCAAAAGAACTGTTTTTGTGGTCAACCGTCCATATGATGTAAAGGTAACTTCTTTGCATTGATTTTTGTGTGTGTGCACTCCAAATTCTAAATGTACTATCACTGAATCTGGGTTTATTTCTTCTTTTTTTCATTTTGCAGGATGAACAACTTTATCAGTTGTTTTCTGGCATTGACAATCTGGGATCCAGCATTGAAGCAGTTAAGGTCATTAGACATTTTCATATAAGTTTGGGAAAGGGTATTGCTTACGTCTTGTTTAAAACAAGGGTATGATCTTTTAATCTCAAAACTTATTGGTTAATTATAAGAAATTAATGTGATATATTGGTGAATGTGTATTGAGCCTTTAAACGACTAAAATTAGGGCAGGGAGGACTTGGATGTAATTTGGACCTTCTTCTTTGATTCAAATTGAGCTACTCTTAAATCAATGTTAACGCAGAACCTGTCAGGGTGCAGTCTAATGGTCAAAAGTTGGGTTTGGGATGAGTTATAGACAGACATAATTCCTATAGATTATGTGATACATGATTTTTTTTGGGGGGGGGGGGGGGGGGCGTGTATTCAAGCTTCACTCCCTAAGGGTGAGTTCAAAAGGCCCTGCCTTGGTGAGGTTTCACATCATCCAAAAAATCTTCATGTGGATTGAAGAAAGTGCAAAACTGTACATGAGGTTTGTTAGTAGTGAACTTGGGAGCAATAACCTCTCCATTTTTCTCTCTTTGCAACATTTTCCTTACCACCAAAGTTGTTGAGTAATTTCTGCTGGCTATTTAGTATTAACAGTGTGTTGTGTCATTAGCTGTTTGTGCACATCTTTGAAGGCTGAACATCCATCAAAAAAGCTTTAGAGTCTTTCAATATGCTGTTATTTAGAGTCTCTGGACAAAGCATGATTAATTTGTCTCTCTCATAGCATATTTACAAATGACACAGAGGTATCATCTAATATGCACTCTGGTCCGTATAGGCTTCCCAAACTATATGCACATATTTGAGCTTCTTTCTTGTGATGTTTATGACCCAACTATATACACAATATTGACAGTCTTTCTTAAGATGCTTATGACTATCAATTTATCATAGATCACTATCTTTTGAATAATTTGGTCTGTGCAAAGATTTTTTTTTTCCTTTTTTGACAAGTAAGAAATCAGTGATTATGCTAGTTTTACTTTAAAACACAGCTAAATAGAGGACTAGAAAATCGGCCAGGTACAATGGAACCCATGTTCTTTGCCATCCAAAATTCTCGCATGAACATTTTCAAATAGACTTGCAAGTTACACTTTGAGGATTGAGTAAATCTTAAGGGATTCCTTGGAGAAGGTGAAGCTAGAAAAAAAAGAAGAAGTCGTACTTGCCACAAACCCAACAATATGTTTATTGAGAGGGATAATAATGCAAGTGGGGGGAGAAGAAGGGGGGGGGGGTGGGGGTGGGGGTTGAAGAGCCTTGTAGAATAGCTTGAGTTCATAAAGCAAATCCTATGTATATTTATTATTAGATTGCATTGATTATATATGTTTTTGCATTTGCATTTACAAAATAGTTTACATTTTTAATCTCTATGTTTTTTGAAATATATGAAAAGTTGATCTAATTCTATGTACTTAATAAGATTTACATTTTTCAGATGCTGTGCCCAAGGTATACTCTGTTTTTTGGTATTTTGAGTAGGATATATAAACGAGCAGATCATTTTAATCTTACCCATTGTTTGAATCTGGACTATTATGCTTTCAGCTACTAGATTAAAAGCTCTCCAGCTTGAGGATTGTATGATATTGAATATGACCCAAAGAAACATTTTGCAAGCTCAACGATTGCATAACTTTTTGGGTTATCGATTAGAAGTTTCAGCTATTGATTTATGGTTACTCTCTATTAATTTAGTATAACTTTTTTGATCTTTTCCAGGCTCAACGATTGCATAACATTTTCCAAAAAATTATTGGATAAATGTGAAGAAGAAGTACCCATGAAAGAAATGGTCTTAAAGCTAATGACAAACACAATGTGAAGACGAATAATTATTCATGAAGAACTTTAATGTGTTTCGCATTGTGATTTTTTTTTATTATATGAATAATGATTCATTATATCATATTTATTATTAATTGATATATTATATCTTTTTATTGTGGGATATCATATTATTGGTGCGTTAGTAAATATCGTTAATTAATGCAATGCGCCAGTAATATATTTATTGCGGTGTTTATATTAATGTTGTTAATTTAAAAAAATATGTTGGTAACAAATTAGTAGTAGCGTTTACAATAAGCCGCAATGTAGAAAAAAACAAACTCATGGTGACGTTTAGATAAATGCTATTAATAAATTCAAGGTGTCGCTAATGTACAATTAGTGACATTTAAATTAAAGCCGCTAATTTGTTTGATGTGCTGGCAACGTCATGTGGCGACGTTTATGTTAACGTCGTTATTTTAAAAAATATCATCGTTTAAATACACGCCGTTAATAACTTCACCAAAATACCATTAGTGGCATTTAAATAAATGTCGCCAAATTGTATGATGAGTCGGCATCGTACTAGTGGCGGCATTTATCTAATCGCCGTTAAATTAGGTCATTAGCAACGTTTAGATAAACGTCATTAAATTATTTAAGGTGCCGCCGCCAATGTACTATTAGTGGCATTTAAATAAATGCCACCAATTTATATGATGCGTCGGCAAATTATTAGTAGCGGCATTTATCGTAACGCCGCTATTCTAAAAAGTGGCGACGGTTAGAAAAATGCCGTTAAAAAATTCAATGTGCCGCCACCAATATACCATTAGTGGCATTTAAATAAATGCCGCCAATTTATATTATGCGTCGGCAATGTAGTAGCAGTGGCGTTTATGGTAACGCCACTATTATATGCAAGGTAATGGCAACGATAAAGTAGCGGCGTTTCGAGAAACGCTGTTAATGTAGATAATGTGGCGGCGTTTTACGAAATGCCACTAAATTATATACAAACGCCGCTAATGAGATTTACCAATACCGGCGGTTGCGCAAACGCCGGAACATGGGAAATAGCGACCCTCCAGTAACGGCGGACGGTTACGCCGGTAGAGAAATGCCGCGAATTAATTAGCGGCGTTTTTTTGGATAGTTGCCGGCGTATAACCAACGCCGGCAAATTTGATTTTTTTTGTAGCATGTGTCATATCTTATATAGTGAAATAAAAATATGATGATAATATGTTGTATAAAGTTTTTCATAATTTATAAGGATCTAGGCCAAGATGAGGTTTGTGGAAGTATAAGCTAATATAACTTCTTTGAACATGAAGGAGTTAACATAAAAGTTAACATTCAGATGACCATTGAATGGCAAGAATGAAAATTTTGGTGGGTTTAGATGAATAAATATTTGGTGGGAGTAGAAACTACGTTCGAAAGCTTCAAGTTGTATGCTCGAATAGTGGTAGGATTTTTATAAATTTTAATTGCAAAAAAAATACCTTATTAATTAGTTATAGGTAAATATTTAGTTTATATAATAAATATAGCATTTAAATAATATAAATAAATAAAGGAACTCAATAACTAATTTAAAAAATTAAAAGAAGATTCATATTTAATTAATTATACGAAACACAAATAGCTAGTGTCCATATAAAAAATAACAAAAAATACAAATAAATGATATACACTGCTGGCCCAGATCTCTTAGCAAAGCCTCGACTCCACCAAGGCATGCATGCAACTTAGGCATAACATTTCCTGTACGCGACTTCCAAATGCATGCAACTTCCAAGACTTAATTACTTCTAGTGATATAAGCTATAAAGAAAACTATTAGCTAGTTTCTGACCAATGTGACTCGTGGTCAAATGTGCTTCCAAGTGTAGAAGTGTCAAGTTGTATCAAGGATAAGTCCAGAATCGTATTCCACAGGGACAATGGGTTATCAAAGCGTATAGGAGATTTGTGAGTAACAAATGAATCAAGTATGAGTGATGAAAATAAAATTCAAATGCAATGCAAAAAGATAATCGAAGTTGAAATTAGAGTTTCTAAAAAAACAAATTAACGAACACTTGGGTTGGGCATGAGACTCTCTTTATTTTGGATTCTAGATAATTTTCTCGATTAAAAACCCAATCAAGGCATTGATAATCGGAAGATAAAAAGATAAGCTCAAGTTTTGCAATATTTTCCTAAGGGATTTTCTACTTTACTAGCCGAACACACATTAACAAACAACTGAGAGAGGCCTTGATAGTTTTCAAGCTTTTGTTGTGCCTTACGTCAACAACAAAACAAGAGCAAGAGCCGCAATCTATTTTCAATTTAAATCCGACTAGTAACATAGTGAAATCAACAATTAACAACAAAATATTGCATCGATCTAGAATCCAAAACAAATCAAGCTTCGTTCCACAACCCAAGCTTCAAAAATTACCTACACATGATAATTCTAACAACAAAGATTAATCTAAGCAAAGCCATAAAAAAAATCTGTGAAAAGAAATAAAAATAAATAAATAAAACCACAAGCTCCACGCCAACTCAACTAAGAACTTTAGGAAAGAAAACTGGGTAACTAAAAAAATAATAAAACTGAAAATGAGTCCTCTGAAATAACAACTGAAAAACACTACAACGTAAAGCAAAAAAAATGAAACCAGCGCCGCAAGGCCACCGTCTCCCCTGCGTCTCTAAAGTAACGAAGAAAACAGCCAAAAGAACAATGAAACCCGAGAGAGAGAGAGAGGGGGGCCTTCCGTCCGAAATGTAAAAGAAAAATTCAAAGAAATAATAT
Source organism: Carya illinoinensis (assembly GCF_018687715.1). NCBI lineage: Eukaryota > Viridiplantae > Streptophyta > Magnoliopsida > Fagales > Juglandaceae > Carya > Carya illinoinensis. The sequence continues at coordinate 15,420,070 of NC_056767.1, read as the reverse complement.
ACTCCCAACCGAACAATGATCTGAACTAAGAACAAATAAAAAAAAAAATGGATTCGACTCCTCAAATTAAAAATTGCCTAGCGTCTAAACGAAAAGGTAAAAACCAAAGCTCCCTCCTAGCCGCCAAGGTCTAAACTAACAGGAAAGAAAAATAAAATGTTGCCGAATTCCTCAACGAGGTCTGGAAGTGTAAAAAAAAAGAAAAGCATAATACAATAAATGTAAACCAGCAGCAATGAGGTCTAACGTAAATGAAAAGACCACAAAAAAAAAAAAAAAATAGCCGAGCGAAAACAAAAGGAATGAATAAAAACTAAAAAAACCGCCTTCTCTCAAACGGAAAAAGAAATGAAATAAAAAACTCTGCACTACTCTACTCCTTAGCATCTGAAACGAAAGAAAAGTAAAAGCAAAAGCTCCCCTCCTCTCTCCTGCTACTTCCAGCTAAATAGCTAATCTCCTGCTACTGCTTCCCGTCCACATGAAAAAGAAAAAGAAATAAAAAAAAAAAAAACCCTGTTGCTGCACGTTCAACTTCCATGTGCAGAAGCAAGAAAGGTGAAGTGAACAGCTTCCCTTCCAGCCATGTGCTACGTCCATTTCTTCTCCTGTTGTAGCAGCTGCTGCACATTCGAGTGAGTGGGTGTGTCACTTTTCTGCATGTGTGTGTTGCATGTTTGAGTCCGAATGCTCTGCTGGTCTGCATGTGTATTGCACTTTTCTACATGTGTGAATGGGTGTCTTTCTGCTATTGTACAACGTGTGTGAGCTGGTGTGAGTGGTGTCCGAAGGCTGCTATCTGCTGTAACGTGTTGCGTGTATGTTGCACTTTTTTGCATGTGTGATGTGCTTTTGCATGTGTGAATGGGTGTCTTTCTGCTGCTGTGTTCCTGCATGTGTGAATCCGAATGCTTTGCTGGTCTGCATGTGTGAACTGGTCCGAATGATGCTATCTGCTGTCCATGTGATGCTGCTTGTTTGAGTGTTCCTGCTCCACTCATAATCAATTCTTTTATTTCTTTATAGGTCCCACTCTTTCTTTCTTCCATAAATGCTCTATAATATATAAATGAAATGATATTATAGTTTAAGTATTTCAAGAGCAAATATGAGACTTTGATGTGCAAAATATTATCATCAAGAAATTTTCATTAAGTGTTAAAATTTTGATGCATAATTAAGTGTTCAACCATTCTTTGATGTAATAAATCACTCACTAAAACAACTTAATTATGCATTTCTAACACTTCATCACACCCCCCAACTAGCTCTTTGCTAGTCTCTAGCAAAAAGAGTGAAAGAATTCATGCAAAGGTGAGATTACCAAATACAATTTTAGAAAATCCAAGAATCACATGCTATGAAATAGACTTGTTGAGTTTAACAACACTGGAGATAGATTAATATGAATTTTGTATCAACTGAGAGATTAATACACAATTTAGTTAATCAACCAAGGGAATTACATGTAACAAAGCTTGCTTTCTTTCAAGTGCATGGAAATGGGGTTAGAATTCCAAGATCGCCTACCAAGAGACATTAACAGTTTCAATCACAACAACCAATCTGAGAAAACCACATGGTCTTACTCTAATTCAAAACCATTGTAGTGGCGGCTTTCACGCCATTACACTTTGAAAGGCGCTTACTTTTTTTTTTTTGTAAGGACCCCAGTAATAGGCAGCCTTTTCCACTACACAAATGTAATTTTTATTTTTTTATGTTTTTAGATTTCCTAGTGGGGTAATCGGACCTATGAATGTGCGCCTACCCACACTTTCACAAGTCAGCCCTTACCACTAGTCTACCTAAAGAATTCTTCTCTCTCTCTCTCTCTCTCTCTTTTTTTTATTTTTTTATTTTTTATTTTTGATCCCTGGCTTGTCTCTTTTCTCATTTAATTCATTTCAGATTTCTTCCTAAGTCATTAGGATATGGTTCAATAGAGTCTCAAACAATTGAAGTGTAAATCAACCAACAATGACTCAATGTAGTCTTTTTAGGCCTTCCGGGTATGTGTTGTGTGTGTTTTAGCAAAACTTTTAACATCTTTCCCTTGGTTTAACAACTAAATAAAATGGATAAATCCCTCTTTTGACATATACTCTTATTTGCACTACATTCCACATGTTCCCACGACCTCAACAAATCTCCTTTTTTTTTTTTTTAAGTGGACCAAAATATGTCTAAGGCATGCAAACAGAGAAATAAATTCTCTTCCACCCCCCAACTAGATTGTAGCATTGTCATCAACGATGCAAGAGAAACGAAAGAATTTATACAAAGAGAGTAGTTAAGGGGCAAAACAACTAACAGAAGAACCGAAAATTCAAAGAAAAACTGAAGGGAAGAGGAAAAGGAAGTACCTGGATAGCTTTGAAAGGAATGCAGCCAAAATAAAAATAAAAACTGAAGAACAAAAGAAAACAATGAAAAGAGATGGATAGATCAAGAACCATCAATTAGGATCAAGCAAATGTAGAGTAGATTCCTCAGGTGCAAAGTTAGAAATAAAAGGCTTGAGCCTTTGACCATTAACCTTAAAAATGTTACCATTGAGAGGATTCATTATCTCTATAGCACAATGAGGAAAAACAGTTTGTACCACATAAGGCCCACTCCATCGAGACCTTAACTTACTAAGGAACAAGTGTAACCGAGAGTTGTACAATAACACTTTTTGATTAGGCTCAAAAGTCTTACGTTGGATGTGTTTGTCATGGAAGTTCTTCATTCTTTCTTTGGACAACTTAGAGTTGTTGTAGGCATCCTTCCTCAACTCATCCAACTCAGACAACTGCAATTTTCTCACACAACCAGCTTTATCAATGTTAAAATTGCATTGCTTAATGGCCCAATACGCTCTATGTTCCAACTCTAAAGGCAAATGGCAAGCCTTACCATACACTAGTCTATATGGAGACATGCCCAAAATGGTTTTAAAGGCTGTTCTATAAGCCCACAAGGCATCAGACAATCTCAAAGACCAATCCTTCCTGTTTGGGTTAACTGTTTTTTCAAGAATGTTTTTAATCTCCCTATTTGCTAGTTCAGCTTGTCCATTAGTTTAAGGATGATAGGGAGTAGAGATTTTATGATGGATACCATACTTCTTCATTAAGGCCGAGAAATGCTTGTTACAAAAGTGGGTGCCATTATCACTGATTATGGCTTTAGGCATGCCAAACCTTGCAAAAATGTTTTCTTTCAAAAATTTTAAAACAACTTGATGATCATTAGATTTGCAAGGGACTGCCTCAACCCACTTAGAAACATAGTCAACAACAAGCAAAATGTATAAATAGCCATAAGAAGAAGGAAATGGTCCCATAAAATCTATCCCCCAACAATCAAAAATTTCAATCACTAGTATGGGTTGCATAGGCATCATATTTCTCCTAGTGATTCCTCCTAATTTCTGACAAGGTTCACAAGTTTTACAAAAACTAAAGGCATCCTTGAACATGGTTGGCCAATAAAATCCGCTTTGAAGAATTTTGGCCACTGTTTTGTGGGCTGAAAAATGCCCACCACAAGCTTTCGTATGGCAAAAATTTAAGACACCAGAAATTTCATCATTGGGTACACACTTCCTAATGATTTGATCTGAACAATACTTGAAAAGGTAAGGATCATCGTAAAAGAACGATCTCACCTCATGCATGAATTTCCGTATATCTTGAGCGCTCCAATGAGGTGGTGTTTGTCCTGTCACCAAGAAATTTCCTACATCAGCAAACCAAGGCAAATTTTCAACTAACATAAGATGTTCATCAGGAAAAGAATCAAGAACAGGTGTTGGCTGTGTTCAGTTTCAGCCAATGTGAGACTAGACAAATAGTCGGCTACCACATTCTCTACTCCTTTCTTGTCCTTGATGATAATATTGAACTCCTGGAGTAAAAGTATCCATCTAATCAACCTTGGTTTTGCATCTTTCTTTGCCAATAAATACTTGAGAGCTGCATGGTCAATAAAGATGACTATAGGAGAACCAAGAATATATGCACGAAACTTCTCTAAAGCAAATACCACAAGAAGTAATTCTTTTTCAGTAGTAGAATAATTTTTTTGAGCAAAATTCAAAGTTTTACTTGCATAGTAAATGACATAAGGAAGTTTGTTGCTACGCTGTCCAAGAACAGCTCCTATAGCAAAATCACTTGCATCACACATGATTTCAAAAGAAAGTGACCAATCAGGAGGTTGAAGAATAGGAGCAGTGGTTAGCAAAGTTTTAAGCCAACAAAAAGCTTCTTGACACTCGAGTGTCCAATCAAATTTTACATCATTCATCAATAGCTTACATAGAGGCTTAGAAGTAGAGCTAAAGTCTTTGATAAATCTCCTATAAACACCTGCATGCCCAAGAAAAGATCTAATGTCTTTTATTGACTTAGGTGTAGGAAGTTTAGAAATCAACTCAATTTTTGCTCTATCTACTTCAAGTCCTCTAGATGAAACAATATGTCCCAGAACAGTGCCATGTTGTACCATGAAATGGCACTTCTCCCAATTAAGTAGCAATTGCTTCTCTTCACGCCCGGCCAAAACAACTTGTAAATTGGTTAAACAACTCTCAAATGAATCACCAAATATAGAAAATCATCCATAAACACTTCTAGAGTGTTCTCAATCATGTCACTAAAGATGCTAAGCATGCATCTTTGAAAAGTTGTTGGTGCATTGCATAAACCGAAAGGCATTCTCCTAAAAGCAAAAGTACCAAAAGGACAAGTAAAGGTGGTCTTTTCTTGATCCTCTGGTGTTATTTCTAATTGATAGTAACCTGAGAATCCATCTAAGAAACAATAAAAGGCATGTCCAGCAACTTTTTCTAACACTTGATCAAGAAAAGGCAAAGGAAAATGATCTTTCCTAGTGGCGGCATTCAACTTCCTATAATCTATACACATGCGCCAACCAGTAGGAATCCTCGTAGGAATCAATTCATTTTGTTCATTTTTAACAATGGTAAGCCCGGATTTTTTTGGAACTACATGAATAGGACTTACCCACTTGCTATCCGAGATGGGGTAAATGATACCCACATCAAGCAATTTCAACACCTCACCTTTAACCACTTCCTTCATTATGGGATTCAACCTTCTTTGCATTTCCCTAGAAGACTTTACATCATCTTCTAAATAAATCCTATGGGTACACTCCAAGGGACTTATACCTTTTATATCAGCCATTGTCCAACCAATAGATTTTTTATGCTTCTTAAGCACATCTAGCAATTTATCTTCTTATTCACTAGTTAAGTGAGAAGAAATTACCACAAGGAAGGTGCTTTGTGGTCCTAAGAAAGCATACTTCAACTCCAATGGAAGAGGTTTGAAGTCCAAAGTTGGGGATTGCTCCTCCGAAGGCTTGAGGGTCGATGTCAATGGTGGAAGTTGCTCAAATTTTGGCCTCCATGGTGGTGTAACTTGCTGACCTATTGAGGAAACAAGAGATGAGTTAGTAACATTATCAAATATTTTCAAATCTTCTTCAAATTCCTCTAAAGAGTCAATAAGTTGAAAGTAATGTGTAGAATTTTCATCAATGAAATTTTCCAGCAAATTCACTTCATGAACTTCTTCAACTTCTTGCGGTTGCCTGCAAAGATTAAAAATATTTAGCTCCAAGGTCATATTTCCAAAACTCAACTTTAAAACTCCACTTCTACAATTTATCAGTGCATTAGAAGTAGCCAAGAAGGGTCTTCCTAAGATAACAGGTGCTTGGAAAGTAGAATGATTAGTCAATTGCATGTCGAGTACGACAAAGTCTACTGGATAGTAGAATTTGTCTACTTGAACCAAAACATTTTCCACAACACCCCTTGGAATCTTAATAGACCTATCAGCCAACTGCAATGTGATAGAAGTAGATTTCAACTCACCCAATCCAAGCTAAACATAAACATTATAAGGCAATAAGTTCACACTTGAACCTAAGTCTAATAATGCTTGGCCTATTTTTGAGCTCCCTATCATGCAAGCTATGGTAGGGGATCCTGGATCCTTGTATTTGGGAGGAGTGTTGGTTTGGATAATAGCACTAACTTGCTCAGTAAGAAAAGCTTTCTTTTGCACATTCAATTTTCTTTTTACGGTACATAAATCCTTTAAAAATTTAGCATATGTAGGAATCTGTTGAATAGCATCTAACAATGGTATATTAATCCTAACTTGCTTAAAAATTTCAAGAATTTCAGTGTGATGTTTATTTTTGTGCAAATGGGCTAACCTTTGAGGAAAAGGTGCAAGTGTAGTGCTTGGTACACTTTCAGATTTCAAAGGATCATGTGCCTCATTTTCAGAAGGAGGTTTAGAAGTGTTACCATTCTTATCTACCTCTTGAGCTGGAATGCCAATCACCTTACCACTTCTCAAGGTTGTAATAGCCTTGACTTGCTTGACATTTGAATCCCCTGCCATACTTTGAAATTTCTGGTTTTGGCCTTGGGGATTAGTCTGAGATGGTGCAGGGAACTTCCCTTTCTCTTGAGCACTCATGGTTGTAGTCAACCTTGTGACTGACCCTTGAATCTCAGCAATGGCTTGTGAATTTTGATTGTTGATAGCAGCTTGGCTTTGCATGAATTGTTGAAAATTGGTGGACAGCTGCTGGAAGTTGGTGGATAATTGCTGGAAATTGTCTTCAAGGTTCTTTTTCTGAGCTGGGACCATGTGGTTGGCATATTGAGATGGTCCTGGACCTCCTGGGGTAGTGTAGGGTACAATTTGTGAAGGATCAGCTATGTTGGGTGCAGGTAAAGCAGCTTGTTCACCCCTCCAACTAAAATTAGGGTGATTTCTCCATCCCGAATTGTAAGTGTTGGAATAAGGACCTGAAAAAGATTTAGCAACCATATTAACAGCATTAGATTGATCCAAGAGAACTTCTTTAAAGGCAGGAATGGTCGTGCAATCATTAGTTGAATGCCCTTGGCCCTTACAAATATTACTGCTCAAGGTAATCTGAGATACAGCTTGTACTTCATTCACTTTCTTCATTTCTATGGTTTCTAATTTCTTAGAAATCATAGCCAACCTAGCATTCAAATCATCTACTTCTCTCAGATTATATTTCCTACCCCCTGAAATTGTCCTTGAACTTTCCGACCTATCATGGACATCAGATGTATCCCATGATTGTGCATTTTTAGCTAGATAATCAAAATATTCAAAAGCTTCCTCGGGTTCTTTGTTAAAAAACGCTCCATTACACATGATCTCCACAAATTGTCTCATTTTTTGTTGCAAACCCTCATAAAAAAAACTAATGACCCTCCAATTCTCATATCCATGATGAGGACATGCATTTTTTTTTTAAATGAAATTCCATTTATTAAAGCGGACAATTACAACATTTAACTTGTAAAATACAAGTTAAATATAAACATTTACTCGCTCTTCAGTCCACAAATTTCTTTGCGACTGACAGGGTCTTGCCCAAGGCGTCCAGACTAATCGTCTGAGGGACAGATCTCCAGACTAACCATCTGAGAGACTAACCTCTGTCTTAGAAAGACAGTCCACATAACTCCCCCTCCCAAGGAGTGGAGTACAAACTCTACGGACCCTCGGTCTTAGAGACTATGTTCCCTATTGCTAATTAAAACAAATAAAATACATACATCAAACAACCACACAAAGAAACAACCTGGGCCCAGCCCAAGCATAACACAGCGCATCCCAACCCAAAAACCCAGCCCACGTACACAGCGCAGCCCAACAAAACCCAGCCCACGTACAAACCCATTTAGGGTTTCATCTCTAACTTCTGCTGTTGCCCCCTCATCGCGCGGCGCCCCCCCTCCCCCCCCCAACCAGGTGCAGATCAACACCATGCGCAGCTCACGGCTCCAAACTTTCCTCGCCATCTGAAAACAGGGGCTGCTGAAGGCTCCAAGCTCCTCCCCAAAGTCTGAAAACACCGGATGCGTGCATACTCCGGCGGTCCTCCGCAGGCCATAGAAAAGCTATGCTCTCCGGCATCTCGCCAGGGAAAAACAAGCCCTCCCCATGCATTTCTCCGGCGTTTTCACCTTCGTTCTGACCCGCACCGACTTGAATGCCGTAGGCCACCTCGTCTTCAACCTTCTCCACCATCTCAATCACCGTGAGCTACGTTCCTCGGGAAGACAGGCAACGCTTCCCCAAAACAACTGGACTTGAAAACCCCCAACGCCTAGCGCCAAAGCTCCAAAGCCATGGAGACTAGAACCGTCTCCCTATAACCAAAAAACCAGATCTAGGAACTGGGCCTACAAAAGAGAAAACTAACAAAAAAATAAAGGAAAAACAAAACAAAGAAAAACAACAAAGGAGCGGGAGGGAGGGAGGGAGGAAGGAGCCGAAGCTCCCGCTTCCCTCTGAGGAGATATTTGATTTCTGGTTTCTAGAGAGATGAGAGCGGCAGGAGCTTCTATGAGGACATGCATTTAAAAGGTCTTTGAATCATTCCCAACAATGATAAAATGTTTCCACATCCTTTTGGCCAAAATTCATGATCTGTCTTTTCAAGGCATTGGTTCTATGCGTGGGAAAAAATTTCTTTAAAAATTCAGTTTGCATTTCTTGCCAAGTCCCAATGGATCTTGGTCTTAAGGAATTCAACCATGTCTTAGCCTTGTCTTTTAAGGAAAATGGAACCAGTTTCAATCTTATGACTTCATCAGTGCATGTTCTATCCATGAATGTGGAACACACTTCTTCAAACTCTTTGATATGCAAATAGGGGTTTTCAGATTCCATACCATGAAAGTGTGGTAACAATGGAATCATCCCGGGTTTGAAATTAAAAGCATTTGCATTAATAGGTAAAATGATGCAAGAAGGTGTGCTAGTCCTAAGAGGCTGAAGATACTCTCTAAGAGTCCTGTTTGGATTGTCCACTTCCCTATCATGATGCTCATTTTCAGCCATGATACTATCAGTGTCTGATGATCATTCTACAGAAGATGATGCAGAGCTAAAAGATGTCAATGATTCTGTCCTAAACAGTCGAGATGTATGGTCTCTAGTCCAACTAGTCATACAAACAAGAGCAGATAATCAAAGATCATGAAAAATAAACAGAGAGAAGGGAAAAAGATTATATGTCACCCAGGCTATGAAAAGGTTCACAGCTCCACAACGTCCTCTCAGTAGTAGAGGAATGCTCTAATAAGCACCAGTTGTCCCCGGCAACGGCCCCAAAAACTTGACTCGTGGTTGAATGTGCTTCCAAGTGTAGAAGTGTCAAGTTGTATCAAGGATAAGTCCAGAATCGTATTCCACAGGGACAATGGGTTATCAAAGCGTATAGGAGATTTGTAAGTAACAAATGAATCAAGTATGAGTGATGAAAATAAAATTCAAATGCAATGCAAAAAGATAATCAAAGTTGAAATTAGAGTTTCTAAAACAACAAATTAACGAACACTTGGGTTGGGCATGAGACTCTCTCTATTTTGGATTCTAGATAATTTTCTCGATTAACAACCCAATCAAGGCATTGATAATCGGAAGATAAAAAGATAAGCTCAAGTTTTGCAATATTTTCCTAAGGGATTTTCTACTTTACTAGCCGAACACACATTAACAAACAACTGAGAGAGGCCTTGATAGTTTTCAAGCTTTTGTTGTGCCTTACGTCAACAACAAAACAAGAGCAAGAGCTGCAATCTATTTTCAATTTAAATCCGACTAGTAACATATGTGAAATCAACAATTAACAACAAAATATTGCATCGATCTAGAATCCATAACAAATCAAGCTTCGTTCCACAACCCAAGCTTCAAAAATTACCTACGTATGATAATTCTAACAACAAAGATTAATCTAAGCAAAGCCATAAAAAAATTTGTGAGAAGAAATAAAAATAAATAAATAAAACCACAAGCTCCACGCCAACTCAACTAAGAACTTTAGGAAAGAAAACTGGGTAACTAAAAAAATAATAAAACTGAAAATGAGTCCTCTGAAATAACAACTGAAAAACACTACAACGTAAAGCAAAAAAAATGAAACCAGCGCCGCAAGGCCACCGTCTCCCCTGCGTCTCTAAAGTAACGAAGAAAACAGCCAAAAGAACAATGAAACTCGAGAGAGAGAGAGGGGGCCCTCCGTCCAAAATGTAAAAGAAAAATTCAAAGAAATAATATACTCCCAACCGAACAATGATCTGAACTAAGAACAAATAAAAAAAAAATGGATTCGACTCCTCAAATTAAAAACTGCATAGCGTCTAAACGAAAAGGTTAAAACCAAAGCTCCCTCCTAGCCGCCAAGGTCTAAACTAACAGGAAAGAAAAATAAAATGTTGCCGAATTCCTCAACGAGGTCTGGAACTGTAAAAAGAAAAGAAAAGCATAATATAATAAATGTAAACCAGCAGCAATGAGGTCTAGCGTAAACGAAAAGACCACAAAAAAAAAAACAGCCGAGCGAAAACAAAAGGAATGAATAAAAACTAAAACAAACCGCCTTCTCTCAAACGGAAAAAGAAATGAAATAAAAAAACTCTGCACTACTCTACTCCTTAGCGTCTGAAACGAAAGAAAAGTAAAAGCAAAAGCTCCCCTCCTCTCTACTGCTGCTTCCAGCTAAATAGCTAATCTCCTGCTGCTGCTTCCCGTCCACATGAAAAAGAAAAAGAAATAAAAAAAAAAACCCTGTTGCTGCACGTTCAACTTCCATGTGCAGAAGCAAGAAAGGTGAAGTGAACAGCTTCCCTTCCAGCCATGTGCTTGGTTCTATTTATCTTGCAATGGTCAGTACGTGTGGTGTGCTGCTGTTCGAAGGCTGCTGTCTGCTGTAACATGCTGCATGTGTGAGTCTACTGCATGTGTGAACTGGTCTGAATGATGCTGCATGTGCTACGTCCATTTCTTCTCCTGCTGTAGCAGCTGCTGCACATTCGAGTGAGTGGGTGTGTCACTTTTCTGCATGTGTGTGTTGCATGTTTGAGTCCGAATGCTCTGCTCGTCTGCATGTGTATTGCACTTTTCTGCATGTGTGAATGGGTGTCTTTCTGCTGCTGTACAGCGTGTGTGAGCTGGTGTGAGTGGTGTCCGAAGGCTGCTGTCTGCTGTAACATGCTGCGTGTGTGTTGCACTTTTTTGCATGTGTGATGTGCTTCTGCATGTGTTAATGGGTGTCTTTCTGCTGCTGTGTTCCTGCATGTGTGAATCTGAATGCTTTGCTGGTCTACATGTGTGAACTGGTCCGAATGATGCTATCTGCTGTCCATGTGATGCTGCTTGTGTGAGTGTTCCTGCTCCACTCATAATCAATTCTTTTATTTCTTTATAGGTCCCACTCTTTCTTTCTTCCATAAATGCCCTATAATATATAAATGAAATGATATTATAGTTTAAGTATTTCAAGAGCAAATATGAAACTTTGATGTGCAAAATATTATCATCAATAAATTTCCATTAGGTGTTAAAATTTTGATGCATAATTGAGTGTCCAACCATTCTTTGATGTAATAAATCACTCACTAAAACAGCTTAATTATGCATTTCTAACACTTCATCACACCCCCCAACTAGCTCTTTGCTAGTCTCTAGCAAAAAGAGTGAAAGAATTCATGCAAAGGTGAGATTACCAAATACAATTTCAGAAAGTCCAAGAATCACATGCTATGAAATAGACTTGTTGAGTTTAAGAACACTGGAGATAAATTAATATGAATTTTGTATCAACTAAGAGATTTATACACAATTTAGTTAATCAACGAAGGGAATTACATGTAACAAAGCTTGCTTTCTTTCAAGTGCATGGAAATGGGGTTAGAATTCCAAGATCGACTACCAAGAGACATTAATAGTTTCAATCACAACAACCAATCTGAGAAAACCACATGGTCTTACTCTAATTCAAAACCATTGTAGTGGCGGCTTTCACGCCATTACACTTTGAAAGGCGCTTACTTTTTTTTTTTTGTAAGGACCTCGGTAATAGGCAGCCTTTTCCACTACACAAATATAATTTTTGTTTTCTTATGTTTTTAGATTTCCTAGTGGGGTAATCGGACCTATGAATGTGTGCCTACCCACACTTTCACAAGTCAGCCCTTACCACTAGTCTACCTAAAGGATTCTTCTCTCTCTTTTTTTTTTTTATTTTTTATTTTATTTTTGATCCCTGGCTTGTCCCTTTTCTCATTTAATTCATTTCATATTTCTTCCTAAGCCATTAGGATATGGTTCATTAGAGTCTCAAACAATTGAAGTGTAAATCAACCAACAATGACTCAATATAGTCTTTCTACGCCTTCCGGGTATGTGTTGTGTGTGTTTTAGCAAAACTTTTAACATCTTTCCCTTGGTTTAGATGGATAAATATTTGGTGGGAGTAGAAAATACGTTCGAAAGCTTCAAGTTGTATGCTCGAATAGTTGTAGGATTTTTATAAATTTTAATTGCAAAAAAATACCTTATTAATTAGTTATAGGTAAATATTTAGTTTATATAATAAATATAGCATTTAAATAATATAAATAAATAAAGGAACTCAATAACTAATTTAAAAAATTAAAAGAAGATTCATATTTAAGTTAATTATACAAAACACAAATGGCTAGTGTCCATATAAAAAATAACAAAAAATACAAATAAATGATATACACTGCTGGCCCAGATCTCTTAGCAAAGCCTCAACTCCACCAAGGCATGCATGCAACTTAGGCACAACATTTCCTGTACGCGACTTCCAAATGCATGCAACTTCCAAGACTTAATTACTTCTAGTGATATAAGCTATAAAGAAAACTATCAGCTAGTTTCTGACCAATGCGAACGACTGAATTTGTATCCAAATGCAGGTGATCTGCTAAAAGCAAACCCCTCACCCAAATGTCATTGTCATCGCATATAATCTATCACAAATTTTCATTTTTCTTGTAGTGTCATAAGATGTTTCATTGGTCGATATGGATAAGTTAGTTTTGCTACTTTGATGATCATGGGTACATAAGAATTTCATTCTGAGATTTATTAGTTTTTTATTAACATTTGGACAACTTCACAGTAACCATGGGATTGACTTCCCCAGTAAGTGTGACGCCCGCAAATCCCCAAGCACGGACACGGAAAAATCGAGACGTCCGGATGGTGACAACCCGGGTCACCACCTTATCGACGAGTGCCAAGTGTGTGCAAAAGCAACATATGTACACGAAGAAACACGCAGCGGATAACGAGAGTCATATAACTAAGTACCAGAATTTTCTTAATATAATACAAGCTGTTTAAAACATACATAATTAAAATATTGCAAAACACGAATATAGTTTTAAACCAAACTATAAAGCATAACTTCGACTCAAAACTCTGGCGGAGCCGCATCCTCGGGCTTAGCCTCTTCCTCCTCCTCCTCGAATCTTGCACCAAAATCTACGGAACCAAAAATGGTACCGCAGGTAAGTAAAATACAAACACCACCAGATAAAAAGCATATAGAACTCAAACAATATGCATGAAGTGATGCCAATGCGCAAAACCCATAAAATCATATTTTTACCATGCACACCAAAAATCTCATTTGGCCCAAAAACAAAACCTTTCCAAATATCACGCCAAAAGTCACATTTGGCCTTTATTCATCTCAAACCATTATCCATTTTATCCGTATGCACCATGACCTCCCCTAGGGGTCATCCGCACACCCTGGCTCCAGTGCCACACCGCAGAGTACCACCACGCATGTGACACCTAACGAGCGATGCCCAGTTCCGCGCCCCGCGCGTTCGTAGCCAAGCATCCTCTAGCCCTCACCAGCGAAGGGCCACGTAGTCGGTGCGTAGGGCGGTGCCCGGTTCCGCGCCCGGCGCGTTTGTAGCCAAGCATCCCCTAGCCCCCGCTCCCGTTGTCTCCCAGCGACAACCCAGGGGACATCACTCAGTTAATTCCACTCCCAAGTGACCAGAGGAGCTCCACCGAGATAATACCCCATCCCGGCTTGGGGTCGTGATACACATGCACTCGTAAGTCCACTTACGCCAATAAACAGGCTTTTCTCAATTAAACAAAAACACACGTGCATGCACCATGTAAATGCCGTATCAATGCACAAAAATAATCAACCAACATAATTCAATAAAACAAGCAACTCCGTCCACCATTCATCTGACCCCCGAACTCCTCGGACTCAGTCCGGAATCAGCCAACCAACAAATAAAATTATTGAATGAGCAATATATTTTTAAATCTGAAAATAGGATTTGGAAAATACTTACAGCGCTATATGGTATTTTTAGAAAGCTTGCGGTGTTGCAAATGGCGAAAAAAAAGCAACATAACAGTGAAAATTCACTGTGGCTGTGGGTTGTAAAATACCCACTTTTGAACGGGGACAAACCAGGGCTTGGGATTGATAGGGAATGGTCTAAGGATGATTATGAAGCTATTGGAAGTGGTGGTTGGCCGTGGGTGGCGGCGAAAATGGCGGAAGGAGGCCGGATTTCCCAAAAAGGAAAGCCAGCTCGTGGGAGCTGTTCCGGTGGCTATTAGGGGCCAAAAATGGGTGGGTTAGGATGGCAAGGGACCGGTGATGAAGTGGTGAAGAAATGGTGGCCGGAGGTGGAGCGACGGCGGCGGATCGGGGCAAAAACCGTGGGAGCTTCAAGGGCGTTTTCCGGCCAAACGGCTGGCCGGATGGGGTTGAGGTTCGGTGGGGAGGTGCGCCGGAGGGAGAGGCTTCGACCGGTGGGGGCGGTGTGCCGCACGGCGACTGGACGGCGGCGGGTCGAGGGCAGAAGGCAGCTCCGGCGTGGGAGAGGAGAGAGAGAGAGAGAGAGAGAGAGAGAGAGAGAGCCGATCGGGAGAGGAAGGAAGAAGAAAAAAGAAAAGAAAGAAAAAAGAAAGAAGAAAAAGAAAAGAGAAAAAAAGAAAAAGGAAAAAAGGGAAAAAGAGATGTAGGAAAGAGATGAGGTCCAATCCTCACTCCGGGAAAACAAAACAAAACTACCGAGAAAGAGATTAAAAACCGTAAAACGACTAAAATAAATAAAACACAACATCAAATAAATTAAAAACCAATTTTAAAGTGCAATAAATTAAAATAAATAAACTAATATATTAATTAAAATAAAAACAACCCTTCAGCGAAAATACACGCGAAAGTGGGTCATCACAGTAAGTACTACTCACGATTCCATGCATGCATGAGTTATAATTCTCATGATAGTTCAAATATTTCTCTAGCTACCAAAGGGCAGCATATTAGCTAGAGTACTACATCATAATCAAACGAAATAAATACATTAACATAGAAAGAAAGAGCAATATTAATGGATCATATATACGACATTTATCTCCCATTTCACATGATCAATACATACACAATCATCTTATTTACTTAGATTATTGAATTTCAACGATCAACCAAGTTTAATTATTGGCTTAATTACTTCTAAAAGTTGTTTAGAAAACTATTAGCTAGCTTTTGACCAATGCTAACAGCAGACTTTGTATCCAAATGCAAATGATCTGGTAATAGGGTTAAGCCCATGGCATCAATGCGCACAACATTCTTCAGGTTTATATTCACCTGAGCATCTCTTACATTTCTTAGGAAGTTTCCTTCTCCAACAGAAATTAGAACCTGCAAAAAATATGTATATATATGTTTAGAATTTTTATAATGATTTGCAAAGATGCGTTATATATATATGTTGCATGTACTCTAACCAATTTGTGAAAGGAGAAATGATTTAGCTACAAAAAGCTTCCACAAAAAGCTTCCGTTAGATTGTAAAGTCAATTTTATTATAAGCTAGATATATCTAACGTATCATATATGGTATGAAACTATGTCAGTCTGTAAGTTTAAAAGCATATATAAAATTAAGATACTCTACACAAACATAAATTAAGAAACTTTACACAAACAAATTGAACTAAGAAAGTAATAAATAAATAAAAGAAAATACCAAGATAATAGGGAGGTCAGGAGAGTTGAGATCTAGTCGAACATCATTGAAGAACTTCTCCAACCTTCCCTTATAGAGCATGGAGTCTTGCTCTCCACAATCACTCTCTCCTTGATACCAAATCAATGCACGAATATTTCCACCACTTTGCATTGCAGTTCTTGCCCTATCCACCAACTGATTGTATAGTATAGTACCCTTTTGCCACTCTTCTATCTTTGTTCCTCCTACTGCACAAGGGACCAGACCAATCACTCCAAAGTCTGGAAGTTTTGCCAATATTTGGTTGGACAAGGGCATGCCTGGTCCCATCCCGCAGGTCTTCAAATTATCAATTTCCTTATGGAGAGGTTCATAAGCTATTTCCCAAGTCTTGGTTAAAGATAGTGTGAGGATTTTGGAAGTGGGAATGCATTGTGGAGGAACTTGTCCATCCCATTTGAGCAAGTTGGTTTTGGTGTCATTGTAAACGCCTCCGCATCCAGCCATGTTGCTTTGTCCTGCTAAGAGGAATATGTTGTTGGCTTTGAGCCCTTGGGGCTTAACATGACAATGAATAAATACGCAGAAGATGAAGCGAAAAAACATCCTATTTTCTTGTCTTTTAGATGTTGCAAGAGTGTGATAGTTGTGTAGTGATGGAAGAGAAGCAGGTTGCATCTTATATTTATATGACTTGGAAATCCATTTTACGTGGCGTACAGAGTGTATGAGTTGTTTCTAGCCCTCGACTCTCTAACCAAGAAAACAAATTACTACTACTCAATATCAAGAGTTTTCGACCACCAAAATGATAGCATGTTGGCTTGTCTTGTGATTTTTTTATTTTAATTTAGGAAAATGATTGAGACATAATATTTTTCATTACATTTTTACTATACATTGAGGCTATTCTCGTAAATATAGTACACTTTTTGTCACGCCACATACCATGGGAACCTTTCAACCTAAATACATAATTATAAGAAAGCTTAAATACAATATTTTCGAAAGTACCAAGTACTTAAAAAAGTTCTTTCAAAGTAAAATAAACCAAACTCTACTACACAGTCTCTAAAATCTCACCAATCAACCTATGCCACCTGACAATTATCTTACATTTCTCTTACAATCCTGTCACATGCCATCTATTCCAACTGTTACAACTATCAAAGTCATGTGATAAAAAAGTAGTGAAGATAAACAGGCGAGTTCATCAACTCAGAGTGTTTAAACATGAGCAAGAAGGTACATAGTGTAGATTATAAAAGAATATCAAAATAACAAATCGATATTTCATAAACATGTATTTACAATAACAATATAAACAAATGACTTTTGATATAAACATAACAGAAACAACGTCATAACATAATTACAAAGGTCATGTTTAAAGCGGTAACTATCATGAAGTACAAGAAACGTGAAACTAGTGGATGGAAGTAAGAATGAATAAATTAGTAGCAACTACCAAAAAGTGTACGAGACGAGAAGCACAATAAACGGGTAATCAGGTGGCAAGAATATGAAGGGCCTTATTGTGACCTTTCTTCTTCTTCTTCTTTTAAATTAGAGTGAGGGGTTTCGAGCTAGGTTTTTTATTTACAGAATCACGTCATATGTCATCAAGTCATCAAGCTTTTGGTATATTATTACAACTTTTTTTGGCTAATTATGCCTCGCTCATCTTTGATTGGTGAGTTCTGTATGGCTATCAAGACATATATATGGCCGAAATAATTTGGACAATATAAATGATTTGTATAATTTTTAAATAAATAAGTCTTACCCAAGTATTTATAAAAGAAAGGACTCTCTGCCTTAAAAACGTGTAAAAAATCATTATTTTTTAGTGAGACTCACTTTTTTACCAAAGGCATAGGGGAGACTTGTAGCTAGCATTACTCATAGACTCCATTTTTCTTTTTAAATGGAGTGGACGGAACTTCCACACTCTAGTTAGGATTGTATCTAACATTATCTAATAATTGATTTTAGGTAAATAGTCCATGTAAGTACTCTTAGAAGAAAGTTATATTGATTATAACCTCAGGAAGTGGCTTCCAAACATGCATGTTGCCAAATTTTAATTTAATTTTTTGCTATTATTACGATAATTTCCTTTTGGTTAAAATAAATTAGCACCTGACAACTGGTACAGAGCATTCGATGTTCACAACTTTCTCAAAGAATTAATGACTTCCATGATATAACAATAATTAAATTTAACAAATACTAAAAATTGGTTTGTTTTCTAAGCTATAGAGATGAGGCTAAGAATGAATTTTAGGTACTATCTTTTCGGTGGTCGAAAATTCTTGATATTGAGTGCTAGTTTGTTTTCTTGGTTAGAGAGTTGAGGGCTAGAATCAAATCATACACTCTGTACGCCACCTAAAATGGAGTTCCAAGTTATATAAATTTAAGATGTAGCCTGCTTCTCTTCCATCACTGCACAACTATTACCCTTGCAATATCTAAAAGACAAGAAAAAGGATGTTTCTTTCCGTCATCTTCTTCATACTTGTTGACTCACTCAAAAATGAGTAGCACTAATGCTATCCCAAGTGCAAGAGGATGTCGTGTAATAATTAGAAATAAATTCTTAGATTGTCTCCTCAGGGAAAGTTACTCAAAAATCAAACTCGTTGAAAAAGTGTGAAAAACTTCACAAAGAGAAAATAAAATGATGGTATGTGCAATGGATGGAAATGGGTACTAGTCATGGACTAGATTCGTATTTTTAGATTTTGATTGTCGGGTTGAAATGTAAAGGACTAATAGATTAAATTCAGAAATTAATAAAACTAAGTTAAGAATTAAACTAGATTAGAAAATAATTGACAAAACATGCACTGAAAATTGAAAAGCCCCAAAATCAATGTTCTAGGGTTCATCGTTATATTCAAATCACAAATTCTCAAATTAAACCATAGCAATTGTAATCACTAGTAAAATGAAAGCTTAATGAAACAATAAAAATAAATAACATGAACTAAATGAATAACAAAAAAATCGTTCAAACTTCTAAGCCAAAAATCTCCAAAATAATGCAAAAACTTAAAACTGAATTGCCATAGCAAGTAGGGAATGAAAGGATCAAGCCAATTGAATGGAGATGAAGATTTGAGGTGGTGGAGGAGGCTGATTTGTAGTAGCAATTGGACTCCTCAAGAAGTTCTTCAATGTGCTGCAGTTTGAGTGAATGATGCAGAAGAAATTGTGTTGCTACATGAATGATCGCTTGTGTGAATCCTCCTCTCCGAATCTGAGTGAAAATCAAAGGAAAATATGAATTCTAAGTGTTTCTCTACTCAAAACCAGAGCTTTTTAGGTCCAAGCCGCCTTGTGGTGATGATGACCGAATGAGCCTAGCTAACTTGCTTGCTTGCTTGCTTGGCCTTGAGCTTACACGGCCATGGAGGGTCTTAGGTTGATGAAGTTTTTTTTTTTTTTTTTTGTTGTTTTTTTTGGTGGAAGGGATGATTATGGGTATCCTAAGTGTATGGATGTGTGTAGTGCATGGAAGCACAAGGTGATATGGTTAGTGTGGTTCTTGAGTGTTGGCCGAATGGTTGAGCTAAGGATGGAAGGAAGGATGATGGCTCGGATTGGGATGGCTCGGGAAAATGGTGAGTAACCGGTTTCCATATGTGGATGGGGTCAACTTGTCATGAAGGAAAAAGGGGGTCTAGCCTACCTCTTTAGTGGGTGGCTAGGATTGAGTGGTGAAGGGATCCGTGAGGTTTGAGGGGCATCTAGGGTTATGAGACTAAGTGTGAGGTGGCATGAGTAATCGGTGGGGTGTTGGGTGTCTAGGGTTAAGAGCTTACGGCTTCACGTGGGTAGTTGGAAGGTAGGGTTTCCCGAATGATGAGGGGTGACTTGACTAGTGGAAAGGCAATTTGGTTGATTACCACTCATAGGTGTCGACTAGAGTTGGATGGCTTAGGGTCCGTGGGTGAGAGTTGGAGTGATTAGGATTTCCTTACTTGAGAGGGGCAGCGTTAGCTAAAGTTAAAGGAAGGTGTCTAGGGGTCTCTTTTAGGTAAGTGGACTAGGGTTTGTGGAAATGGGAGCTTTGTTAGCCGGCAAGTGGGGTTTGAGTGTAATGATGCGTAGGTGAGTAGGTGGGATGTCCCGAATTGTCAAAGGCTTCTAGACTAGTGAAAAGGCAAGATGAGTAGGGCTAGTTCTTGGTGAGGGGTTGCTGAGTGGATGGGAATAAAAAAATGGGACAGCTTGCTTTTTGCCCTTTCAGGAAAAGCAAGTTGTGTAGTGGTGTTAGGTTTTCCGAAATTGGGGGTGGACAACTTGCTTTTTGGCCTTTTGGAAAAGCAAGTTGTCTAGGCATCCTTTTGGGAGTGGCGGTTTAGGGTTGTCATCCTAGGTTGATGGGGAAACGGGATGGATGGCTAGGATTTATGGATTAAGGGATCCGTTGGTGAGATGGTAGCTAGAGTTTCCCGAAATGACTAAGGGCAACTTAGCTAATGGAAAGGCGAATGACCACTTTTAGGTGGCGGCTATGTTTGAGGGAAATAAAAGATGGGTTGGACGGCAAGTGGGGGCTAGGGTTTTGAAAGTTTGGTGGCTTGTTGGAGAGCAATGGTGAGTCACGGTTTGGTGAGCATGATGTGGGGTGATTGGTGTGGCCGTGTATGAGTGTTAGATGGGTTTGGGAGTGTTTGAAAGGTGGGAAAATTCAAGACAAAGTATGAACAAGGCATGAACATAATGAACCATGGTATGCACAAAAAATGGAGATGGAGATTAAAGAAAGAAAACACTCAACAATAGAATAACACAAATGAAAGGTTAGCTTGAACAACTTCCATTCACGGATGGCAAGAAGTGCTTCTATCTTTTGAGGTTCATGGATTGAACCCAAAAGATGGAAAGGTAGCTCAAGAAACTTTATGAACATGAAGAACAATGGTACAAAAGCAAATGATAATGGAAAGCAAGAAAGATAACAATGGAATATCACAAATAGAAGAATAACTCCAACCACTTCCATTTACGGGTTGCATGAAGTGTTTCTCTCTATGGACCAGAATGCAAAGTAATCAATAGTTGGTAGAATTCAAGCAGAAATTCATGCTTTTAATCAATTAAAATCACAACTTTGATTTATTCATTTTTCCATATAAAACCAATGATAAAGTAATGAAAGAATTAAGATATATTGGTTCTAAAAGCATTAAGAATGCAATAATTCAGCTCAATCACTTGTTACTCATGTTGGATCTGTGATGCCGACTAGAGAGCTCAAACCCAAAAACAGATTCGACTACAATAAATTTGGCCTTTCCCAAGGGGGAAATTCATGTCAAAAAGTAGACTTTTTGAGGGAAAAACCATTTTCCCACAAAATGTTATTGTGGGAAGCTTGTGATGTAAAACTTGCCGCGAAAAATATAATAGACCATGAAAGGTTTAATTCGTGGCCAATACCTATATTTTCCCATTACTCATCTCTCAGTAAGAGCTGATGAAGCTCGTCACAAAAGCATGTCCATTTTCCTTTTTGCTCATGGGAATAGGAGCAATTACCACGAGAGGTATTGGTGGGTATCAGTATTATCCACTAGAACATGCAAATACTAAAAGAATTCAAAAAAAGAAAATTGTAAAAGCAAAAGCGATGAGTATGAGCCAAAAAGGATCATAAAAAATTGTCTAATATAAACTAAAAAATTATATACAAACCTCCAAGATTCAAATTGACAACAATAACATTTCTTAAAAAAAAAAACTAGTTAATTGTAGTAACATGTTTACAAGAAAAACCTTGCTACCCGTGTAATCCAATCCAACACAAATATAGATAGTTTATCCACTTGAGTTCAACACAATAAATAACACAACTGTGTAATCATAAACCAAATTCACATATCACTCGAGTGGTTTGCTAAATAATTGGATATCTTCCTTTAATCCACAAGACCCAGTTCAAGTGAGATCAAAGGACTCTCTTTTGGGACTAAAGGTATTCAAAACATATGCTGAATAAGGGAAGGAATATAGAAGACTGAATTAAGTGTATTGAGTCATATTTAGTAAAAACATAATTACAGGTGAGGGGATGAGAACCATGTAGGCTTGATTTGTATGACCATGATATATTGTACAATAAATCATTCAAAAAGTGGAGCTTTAGACTTTCACAAAAGATAGCTTCATTTTTTAAATACACATGCTCAAATTTACCAACTTGAAAACTCATAAATGCACAACAGCCCTAAAATACCACTGACTCACTCAAAAATGAGTAAAACTAAAGCTATCCCAAGTGCAGGAGGATGGCGTGTAATAATTAGGAATAAATTCCTAGATCGTCTCCTCAGGGAAAGTTACTTAGAAATCAAACTCGTTGAAAAATGTGAAAAACTTCACAAAGAGAAAATAAAATGATGGTATGTGCAATGGATGTGAGAGGACACTAGTCTTGGACTAGATTCATATTTTTGGATTTTGATTGTCGGATCGGAATGTAAAGGACTAATAGATTAAACTCAGAAATTAAAAAAACTAAATTAAGAATTAAACTAAATTAGGAAGTAATTGACAAAACATGCACTGAAAATTGAAAAGCCCCAAAATCAATGTTCTAGGGTTTATCATTGTATTCAAATCACAAATTCTCAAATTAAACCACCGTAATTGTAATCACTATCAAAATGAAAGCTTAACGAAACGATAAAAATAAATAACATGAATTAAATGAATAACAAATAAATTACTCAAACGTCTAAATCAAAATTCTCCAAAATAATTCAGAAATTCAAAACTGAAATGAAATAGCAAGTAGGGAATTGAAAAGATCAAGCCAATTGAATGAAGATGAAGATTCGAAGCGGTGGAGGAGGCTGAGCTGCAGTGGCAATTGGACCTCTCAAGGAGTTCTTCAATCTGCTGTAGTGTGAGCGAATGATCCAGTGGAAATTGTGTAGCTGCGTGAATGATTGATTGTATGAATCCTCCTCTTCGAATCTGAATGAAAATCAAAGGAAAAATGAATTCTAAGTGTTTCTCTACTCAAAACTATGACGCCCCCAAATCCCCATGCACGGACACGGGTCATCACCCTATCGACGTGTGCCAAGTGTGTGTATAAGCGACGAATGTGCACGAGAAATACGCAGCGAAAAGTAAGTCAATAACTAAGTACCAGAATTTTTCTTGTTTAATACAAAGCTGTTCAACACATACATAAATAAATATTACAAGACACAAACATAATTCTAAACTAAATACAAAGCATAAACTTCAACACCCCGGCGGAGCCGCATCCTCGGGCTCAGCCTCCTCCTCCTCATCCTCGATCTCTGCACCAAAATCTACGGTACCAAAAATGGTGCCGCAGGTAAGTAAAATCCAAACACCACCAGATAAAAACATATAGAACTCAAACAATATGCATGAAGTGATGCCAATACACAAAACCCATAAAATCATATTTTTCCACACAGGCCAAAAATCCCATTTGGCCCAAAAACATAACCTTTCCAAATATCATGCCAAAAGTCACATTTGGCCCATATCAAACTCAAACCGTTTACCAATTAAACCGTATGCACCATGACCTCCCCTAGGGGTCATCCGCACACCCTGGCTCCAGTGCCACACCGCAGGTAACGACCACGCATGTGATACCTAATCGAGCGATGCCCAGTTCCGCACCCCGTGCGTTCATAGCCAAGCATCTTCTAGCCCTCGCCAGTGAAGGGCCACGAAGTTGGTGCGTAGAGTGATGCCCGGTTCCGCGCCCGGCGCGTTCGTAGCCAAGCATCCTCTAGCCCCCGCTCCCGTCGTCGTCCAGCGACAACTCAAGGGACGTCACTCAGTTTATTATGCTCCCGAGTAACCAGAGGAGCTCCACCAGGATAATACCCCATCCCGGCTTGGGGTCATGATACACACGCACCCGAAAATCCACTTACGCTAATAAAACAGGATTTTCTCAAATTAAATAAAATGCACGTGCATGCACCATGTAAATGCAATATCAATGCACAAAAAGATCAACCAACCATAAATCAATAAAACAAGCAACTCCGTCCTCCATCCATCCGACCCCCGAACTCCTCGGACTCAGTCCGGAATCAACCAACCAACAACAATTAATTATTGAATGAGAAAAATATATTTAAATCTAAAAGTAGGGTTTGGAAAATACTTACAGCGCTATATGGTATTTTTAGAAAACACGCGGCGTTGCAAACGGCAGAAGGAAAGCAACGTAACAGTGAAATTTCACTATGCCTGTGGGTTGTAAAATACCCACTTTTGAACAGGGAAAAACCAAGGCTCGGGATTGATGGGGAAGGGTCTAAGGATGTTTATGAAGCTAGTGGAAGTGGAGTTTGGCCGTGGGTGGCGGCGGAAACGGCGGAGGAAGGGCCGAAATGCCCAAAACGGAAACTAGCTCGTGGGAGCTGTTTTGGTGGCTGTTAGAGGTCGAAAATGGGTGGGTTAGGACGGCAAGGAGTCGTGATGAAGTGGTGAAGAGGTGGTGGCCGGAGGTGGAGCGACAGCGGCAGATAGGAGCAAAAATCTGTAAGGCTTGCTGGGCTTTTTCCGGGCAAACGACGGCTCCGTTGGCGGTGAAAATTGGTGGGGTGGTTCACCGAAGGGAAGGGAAGATTTTGGTGGGGGTGGTGTGCCGCACAGTGGCCGGCGGCGGTGGGTCTGGGCTAATGAATTTTCCAGTGTGGGAGAGGAGAGAGAGAGAGACGAACGGGGGGGGGTTACGCGCGGGAGGGGAGGGGAAAAAGGAAGGGAAAAAGAAAAAAGAAAAAAGAAAAACAGAAAGAAAATAGAAAAAGAGAAAAAGGAAAAAGGGAAAAGAAAAGATGGAGGGAGGAAATGAGGTCCAATCCTCACTCCGGAAACCAAAACGGATCCGCCGAAAACGATATTAAAAACCGTAAAACGACTAATTAAATTAAACACCGCATCAAATAAATAAAAACTAATTTAAAATACATTAATTTAAAATAAATAAACCAATATATTAATTAAATTAAAAACAACCCTTCAGTGAAAATACACGTAAAAGCAGGTCGTCACAAAAACTGATTTTTCCAGCCAAAAGTCGGCCATAAGATGTAAAAAATCATTTATATACTCTGACAGCGGAATAAACCCTGATCTGTAAAATACGATA